>NC_061122.1:100112930-100274732 GCF_002878395.1 Capsicum annuum | reverse complement strand
GAGAATTTCCATATTACGTGTTAGAATCTAATAAATTTGAATTGTGTATGGTTGATCTAATAGTAAGGAGAATTGAAAATCTTAGATGGTGTGATCTTATGGTATGGTGATACTCATAAAGATTCTAAGTTAGTCAGTGTTTAAGTTATTATGTGATGACTATTGGAGCTATAGAAAGTTAAGTCGAATCTCAGAAGGGGGTATTAGTAGTGCGTTTTACACTTTTAGATGTAGTCTTTCAAATTGACTATAGCAGTTCAGTTTAGAGTTTATTAAAGGGATCCAAAAACTTAGAATGGTGGCTTAAAGCTAAGGGAGAGATGATAGAACAAGTAACCAAGTCAGGCTCTCAGATTCTAGTAATGATGCTAGTGTGTTGTAAAACAACAGTAAGGGAGGATGATTCCCAACCCATCCTTATCTCGGTGCAAAGTTTCATTTTTTAGTCATCACGATATCTACTCATGCCTTACACGTCAGCTCCATTATTATAACTCATATTCAAGCACTTTCAATAGGATCATGTATGCTTCCAGTTCCTAGTATAAGGAGTTCTAGTTCGCTCAGTAGTACGAATCATGTTGCATGAATTTATGAACTCCTAACTCAGGTCATGCATCTCATGACTTAGGTACCCATGCTTTTAGTACGCTCACTTCCCAGAACTCAAGGTATGTTATAATAATTAGTGAAATTTAGATTATGTCATGTATGTCCTCAGTTTAGATCTGTTTTGAATTCATGCTTTTGATACTCTATTCCTCAAGTCTCAGTTAAGTGTCAAAGTTATGCATAGTATTCTTTCATGTTTCATGTCCTCATGTTCTAACCTTTCAGTGACCTCTCTGTAATGTTAAGATAGTAGTGATGAAAAATTGATGACCAATTGTATATTAGGAGAGAGTAAATATTTCTTGTTGAGGAAAAATTATTGCATGCTTGTTTTACTTATAAGTCTATAACGGTGAAGGAAGATTGAGGTTAAACTTTTTTTGTGTATGTCATGATTAGTTGAGAATTCTAGGTGTGTTTTCTTGGGGATAGTTCATGAAAGTTGTTATTGATAGAAGTTTAGAGAATATGAGAAAGATGTTTTTATGGGTGTTTTCCTAGAAGTTTGTATGTGGTTATAGTGATAGTCTTGAATGTCATATTGGTATGGAAGTGGATGGGTGCATTGTTCGCTAGTAAATTCCTAGTAAGAGGATGAATTTAGTTGTTGAGGTGGTAAGAAGAATGATTCTTAGGATGAGAAGTTGTTAAAATGTATGAGGTATTGAATTCATGGTTCAGACTAGCATTGTGGTGTTATGTGCAATACCTTATAATTACGAGTTAGGCTGAATATAATGAGAGTAGGTAGTTAAACTTGGACCTTGGCTAGAGTAATTATATGTACCCATGCGAGTATTTAAGGAGCGAGGCTAATCTTGAATTGGCCAGTTGCATTGTATAAGACCTAGTAATCCTATCCTAGTTTATGTTTCATTGGCCTATGTTCTAAGTTACAGAGTTATAGCCGTATTAAGAGTCCTTACTCATATATCTTATTCAGATCATGCCCAAGTTATTTGCTCCCTTCTATTATTAGAACTTCTTAGAAAGAGTGTTGAAGAAATACTCCAATTGAGTATAAGATTTTAGTATAATTTAGTTCGTATAGCCAGCAATTCAGTTTAGCATTCAGACAGGAAAGTTCTTATGGTTTTCCATCTTTCGATCCAGTCTTAGAATCTGAAGTTTCATTAGTATGGCCGTTCCAAGAGATAATTTGTTTGCATCTATGTAAATTGAAAGTTCAGATGAGTTCATGCATCATGCATCATGCATCAGTTACAGATTCTAGATATTCAGTCATGATTCAGTTCGTAAGTGTCCCGTGTATCATCTTAGTCTTTCCTTATTATTTCGGCCAAGTCAGTATCATTTGAGCGACGAATAATCCCAAGGGGAGATGTTGTAATACCCTGAGTTTTGATGTCATAATGTGATGCCCCAAATCTCGTACCCAGGATGCTGCACAGTGCCCATGACCCCAAAGGACGATAAGCTAACCCATGACTGATATCTGTAAATTGAGCACTGGATAATAGTAATAATATCATAAATGTGGAAACATGAACTGAAAGGCCATAAGGTTCAATACTAGTACATAACTAAAAATGTGGTATAACAATAACAAAACAACTGAGATAATTGTATAAACATACTGTAGTTAGAAAGCCTCTAAATTATCTGAATAAGGAGTTGACGGGACATGTGCCTAACTAACTCCGACTACTGAAATAAACTAAAACCTTAAATAGTAATGTGATCATCATGTCATTGAAGGATGAAGACTAACTGCTAACTCTGATTGCTGAACTGGGATGCTACTAGTTCTCTAGAGATCGTGCTTCTAAACCTATGGTATAAGACACCATAGTGCAAATGTGTCGGTATTTTGAATGTACTGGTATGGAAGTGAGGTAGGCTGAATGCAATAGGTTCATATGCATGAACAATACTAACTGACAGACTAACATGAATGTGAGAATACATGCATGCATACATAATTGTAACTGAGATCATGATAGAACTGAATACTGAGTTTTGACTACTGAGTATATTAACATTGACATCTGATTCACTGATAAGTGAAAAACTGATACTGTATTACTAAATAGTGAGGGACAGATACTACGTTACTGATACATTGATAACTGTGTCTGACAGTTCTAATTATGAATAACTGGTCTGGTTGACTGTATATGACAGTACTGAAGCTGAATGCTAATATGTTCTGATAACTGATATAACTAATAACATAAGTGACTGTATCTGACAGTCCTAAATCTAATGGAACTAGCTGAGTTTCGTACTATATCTGAGTAACTGAATTTGAGATCAGTCCTATCTAGCGGGTGATCTCTACATCTGTTGATACTAATACTGATTGACCATAGTTGAGATTAGTCTTGTTTGGTGGGTTATCCCGAGGTCTATTTATAATGATAAGGATTGACTGTATCTGATAGTCCTAAATCTATACTACTGAGCTGAGTTAACTTTATCTGACAGTCCTGATTCAGTAACTGAAATTGTGGGATGTATTCATCTAACCGATATGCCGCATACTAAGCTAACTGGGGTCCAACCTGTAACCCTAGTTGGAAGGGTGTCAGTACCGCACCACTGGTAAATACAACTATTATGGAGTTAGTCCTAATCTAGTGGGTGACCCCTGGGATCAGTCCTATATATTTAAATATGCTAACGGGTGATCCCTGAGAATGTCAGTCCTATCTAACGGGTGACATCTCATTCCTACGCTGGCTACATAGTTCTGGAACTTAGGGATTTCTTCTAGAGATCTCAGTTGTATCTAGCAAGTGAGTCCCCATCCCTAGGCTTGCTCGGTACTTAATCCTACTCCCATCTAAAAGACACTAAATTGAGCTGATTAACTGAACTGAAGTAATTCTAATGGTATTATTTAGCAGAGTTAAAATGAATTTATTGAGATCCATTAACTGACGGAGTGTACTGAGTTCTGAGGAATGACTGAGAGTACTAAAGTTACTGAGATTGACTGGGAATATTGAGGTTGCTAATATTACAAAGTGCTGAGATCACTGAGATTACTGAGATTTTTGAGATTTCTGGGTTTTCCTAAGTCACATGACTGATTGAGTTCTGTGGATCATAGCTTGACTAAGAGTATCTTGAAAACATGACATGGCTCTAGGCACACAACTAAATTGTCGGGTATAAGTACCCCCAGGACTCGATGGAAAGAAACTAACATAGAATGAATTACATGAACACATGACTAACAACACAATTCATAATTCATATGTTGAAACACTCCATCAAACATGTGGTATGCATAAACTTGTACAAATATGGGAATTTCATAATATCATGCTAGTTGGGTACTTTTCCTTTGTATAGGCATTTAATCAAACACACGGTAGGCATAATATATGTAGACAACATTATACAACAATTAAACATCATGATTCAACATCTAATTTCATCATCCTAGGGTTTAATCATAGGTTTACATAAATATGCATCTATACAAATCAATTCCACCTAACATTGTCCACCCAACATGGATTTGAATTCAATTGATTATTCTCAGCATAAACAAGACAAACTCAACATAAAATTCATACAGATATCCATAAACTTGGACTTAGAAAAGAGATTCTTGGGATTCATGGATGAAAGGAGTCCATGAATAAACACTATGCATACCTGGGATGTGATTTCTTAAGGATTAACGGTGAAACCTTCTTAAATTTAAATCCCGAATAGAAACCCTAGCTTGTTCTTCAAAGAAACTTGAGAGAAACTAGTATATTTTGGGTGAAGAATGACTAAATCATGTGTTATTGGGTACATATAGGGGTGGGAAATTGACTCTTTTAACCCTGGATGTGTCTTTAATTTTTGAGAAAATTTCTTGATTTTCATCCTTGGTGCGATGCGGCTCTATCAAGTCGTGTCAGTGGAATTTGACAATTGGGAAACTGAGGGATGGCGTGATGCGGAGCCATCATATTGCCCCTTCCTTCCTAACCTAGAACTTTGGCGTGACACGGGGGAAATCGTACTGAGACACTAGAAAAGGACAATTTCCATTTTATCTTATGTTGTTGCGTGCCAGTGACCAATATGGCGTTGAAGGCTCAGGTGATACACTGTTTCACTAAAAGGGCTGTAACTCTTCACTCGGGCATCGGATTTGGGCGACTTTTATATTGATGGAAAGTTTATTTGATTCCCCACATGATAAAAAGTGAAAATTTTAAAAATACCATGTGTACAAAAGTGGATTCATCTTTCAAATAAAGCTTTTAACATTCTTGGGAAACTTTTCTAGCTAGGAAAAGTACGGGGTATTACAATATCTCCCCCTTGAGAACATTCATCCTCGAATGAGACTGAGTGAGAGGGAAAAAAATACAAACTGATGTACATACTGAACATGACTGGCTGGAACATAATTTCATGACTGACATGATTGATGGCTGAATATAACATACTGAACATACATATCTGATGCATCACTAATAAGCTGAATTCATGCCTAGTTGATGCATGACTGATAATTGACTTATGAGTACATGACTGAATATTCTAATGAACTGAATTTCTCATAGTGAAAATGCATGTATGATACATAATTACATGGCGGAATTGATATATGAATGCATGGCTAAATATGCAAGGGTACTTAGTACCAAATTTGTGATGAGCACTGAACATGAAACTAAGTAAGACTAAGGAGAACTGTTATCTTAACCGGGAATGCTAATGAATCTTAGATCTTCTTACTAAACATGCATGAGTGGAAATACGACAACCTAACTAAGTCTGGTCGGATAGGTGACATACGAACTAAATATCATGAACTGAACTGAACCTCTGAATACTTGGCCCAAAGCTGAGGTTGGGACTTTGAGGGTCAACTTATGAATACCCTTTACTCTAAACTGGATTCTTTATTTAAGGCATAAGAACGTTTGGGAATAATGGGGTATCTCCCCCTTGGGACACTATGTCCCTCTAAGAATTCTCACCTTAATGAGAATCTGGGGTGATGCACAGGGCATCCACGAACTGATTCATGACTGAATAACTCATGCTGAAAATCTTAAGCTAAAATAAGAACAAGAGGTCTAGCAATGTATATCATGAGTACGAAGGACCTATAACATACCTGAATCTATGATGGGTGAATTTTCTTAATCATGGCCAGTTTGAAGAGCATTAAACCTGTTTTAATGCTGACCACTAGTGGTACTAGAAGTGACGCCCTGCTGGTGCAAATCTTTTCCCTTCTGATCCCTTACTCTATATTCCCATAGCTTGTGGCCTGGCTTACCACATCTATAACAGACCTCACTGCCTTCTCTACATACACCTAGGTGATTCTTACCACACTTTTCACAAAGAGGATAGGTAAGACTCCTATTCTCACTACCCTGGGCCTTGGAGCCTGGCAACCCATCACCACTACAATTCCTAGACTTGGGTACTAGTGCACTAGCTGAAGATGGAGCTGGGACTAAAAATTTATGACTATACTGAGAACAGCTACCACCGCCTGACTTAGGCTGAGCAAAACTAAAACTACCTGTCCTTGCCCTCTTATTCTACTTTTCCTTCACCTCAATCTTTTGCTTTTCTATCTACTGACCATAGGTTGTAAGTCTATCTAAAGTCATATAACTATTCATCATGGTGTATCTGCACTCATTAACCACACTATCATTCACTCCTGACACAAACTTACTCATCTTAGTCTTACTGTCTGCAACCACATAAGAGGCATATCTGGCTAATTGAGTAAACTTAAGAAAATATTCTTTCACTATCATATTACCCTGTTTGAGGTTGAGGAACTCTAGCACCTTGGGTTCTCTAAGCTCTAGGGGAAAGAATCTATCAAGGAATGCGGAAGCAAACTCTTCCCACTCAACTAACCCTGCATCGTCTACCCTCTCTGACTTCTACTTCTTGAAACAAGTGCGAGCAACATCCTGTAACTAGTATGCAGCCAGCTCATCACTCTAAATAGTAGTCACCCCCATGATGTCAGTCACCTTCTGAACCTGATCTAAGAATTCCTGAGGGTCCTCATCTGGCTTAGACCCAAGAAAGAATGGAGGGTTCATTCAGGTGAAGTCCTAAATCCTAGCTGCAATTAAATTAGCCACTGGGTTAGCTGAAATGATAGCTAGTTGTTCATTATGAGTAGCAACTTACTGAGCAAGAGTAGTGAATACGGCCCTGAAGTCTGCATAAGAAACATGTTTTCCTAAAGGTTCTTTGGGCTGAGGGGCTGATTGATTCTCGTTTCATTTTTTAGGAGGCATGTTCTATAGAAGAAAGGGAGAAAGGGATTAGAATGAGAGTTTAACTTTGATCCTATACCAACTAGCACAACATGAATACTGAAAGAAGGGAAACTGTTCCTAAAATACCTCATAGCCTTCTGTACAAAAGTGTGGTGCACAACACACGTATGTACAAGACTCTACTTGATGCAGCTTTTCAAACTTCCTAGGACACTGTTGAACCTGGCCCTGATACCAAGTTTGTGATGCCCCAAATATAGTACCCGAAATGCTACACGGTACCCATGACCCCAAAAAACCATAAGCTAACCCATGACTGATATCTGTAAACTGAGCACTAAATAATAGTAATAATATCATAAATATGGAAACATGAACTGAAAGCCATAAGTTTCAATACTAGTACATAACTAAAAAATATGGTATAACATTACCAAAACAACTGAGATAATTATTTGAACATACTGTAGTTTGAAAGCGTCTAAACTGTTTGAATAGGGAGTTAATGGGATATATTCCTATCTAACTCTAACTACTGAAATAAATTAAAAACTAAAATAGTAATATGATTATCATGTCCTCGAAGGATAAGGACTCACTGCTAACTCTGACCGCTGAACTGGGATGCTACTAGTTCTCTGGAGATTGTGCTTTTAAACCTATGGTATAAGATACCATAGTGAAAATACTTCAGTACTTTGAATATACTAGTATGCAAGTGAAGTAGGCTAAATACAATAGGTTCATATGCATGAACAATACTAACTGACATACTAACATGAATGTGAGAATACATGCATGCATACATAACTGTAACTGAGATCATGATAGGACTGAATACTGAGTTCTGACTACTGAGTCTACTGACATTGACATCTGAGTCACTGGTGAGTGAAAAAATGATATTGTATTACTGAATAATAAGGGACTAATACTATGTTACTGATACTTGGATAATTGTGTCTGACAGTTCTGATTTTAAAGAACTGGTCTGGTTGACTGTATTTGATAGTCCTAAAGCTGAATATTAATAACATATGTTCTGATAACTGATATAACTGATAATATGAGTAACTATATCTGACATTATTAAACCTAATTGAACTAGTAAAGTTTCGTATTGTATCTGACTAACTGAATTTGAGATCAGTCTTATCTAGCGGGTGATCTCTATATTTGATGATACTGATACTGATTGACCATAGTTGAGATCAGTCTTGTCTGGTGGGTGATCCCGAGGTCTATTTATAATGATAAGGATTGACTTTATCTGACAGTTTAAAATCTATACTACTGAGCTGATTTAACTGTATCTGATAGTCCTGATTCTGTAACTGAAACTGTGGGATGTATTCATCTAACCGACATGCCCTATACTAAGCTAACTAGGGTATAGCTTGTAACCCCTATTGGAAGGATGTCATTACCATGCCACTGGGAAAGACAACTGTTGTACAGTCACTTCTAATCTAGCGAGTGACCCTTGGGATCAGTCTTGTACATTTAATTATGCTAACGGGTGATCCCTGAGTATTTTAGTCCTATCTAATGGGTGACATCTCATTCCTACGCTGGCTACATAGTTCTGGAACTTAGAGATTACTTCTAGAGATCTCAGTCCTATCTAGCAGGTGAATCCCCATCCCTAGGCTCGCTCGGTGCTGAATCCTACTCCCGCTGAAAGACACTAAACTGATTAACTAAACTGAGTTGATTCTAATGGTATTGTTTAGCGAAGCTAAACTGAATTTACTGAGATTCATTGACTGACGGAATATACTGACTTCTAAGGACTAACTTAGACTACTGATGTTTCTGACATTGACTAGGAATACTGAGGTTGCTGAGATTATTGAGATCACTGAGATTACTAAGCTTTCTGATGTTTCTGGGTTTTCTTAAGTCATATAACTGACTGAGTTTTATGGATCATAGCTTGACTGAGAGTATCTTGAAAACATGACATGGCTCTAGGCACACAACTAAATTGTCGGGTATAAGTACCCCCAGGACTCGATGGAAAGAAACTAACATAGAACGACTTACATGAACACATGACTAACAACACAATTCATAATTCATATGTTGAAACACTCCATCAAACATGTGGTATGCATAAACTTGTACAAATATGGGGATTTCATAATATCATGCTAGTTGGGCACTTTTCCTTCGTATAGGCATTTAATCAAACAGATGGTAGGCATAAGATATGTAGACAACATTATACAACAATTAAACATCAATGATTCAACATCTAATTTCATCATCCTAGGTTTTAATCATAGGTTCACATAAATATACATCTATACAAATGAATTCCACCTAACATTGTCCACCCAACAAGGATTTTAATTCAATTGATAATTCTCAGCATAAACAAAACAAACTTAACATAAAATTCATACCGATATTCATAAACTTGGACTTAGAAAAGAGATTCTTGGGCTTCATGGATGAAAGGAGTCCATGAATAAACACTATCCATACCTAGGATGTGATTTCTTGAGGATTGACGGTGAAACCTTCTTAAATTTGAATCCCGAATAGAAACCCTAGCTTGTTCTTGAGAGAAACTTGAGAGAAACTAGTATATTTTGGGTGAAGAATGACTAAATCATGTGTTATTGGATACATATAGGGGTGGGAAATTAACCCTTTTAACCCTGGACGCGTCTTTAATTTTTTAGAAATTTTCTCAATTTTTATCCTTGGCACGATGCGCCGTTATCTAGTCGTGTCATTGGAATTTGACAATTGGGAAACTGAGGAATGGCGCGACATGGAGCCATCACATTTCCCTTTCCTTCCTAACCTGAAACTTTGGCATGACACGGGGGAAATCACACTGAGACACAGGAAAAGAACAATTGCCATTTTATCTTGTGGCGCTGCGTGCCACTGACCAATATGGTGTTGAAGGCTCAGGTGATACACTATCTCGCTAAAAAGGCTCTAACTCTTCACTCGGGTGTCGGATTTGGGTGAATCTAATATAGATGGAAAGCTTATTCGATTCCCCACATGAGAAAAAGTGAAAATCTTGAAAATACCATGTGTACAAAAGTGGATTCATCTTTCAAAGAAAGTTTCTAACATTCTTGGGAAACTTTTCAAGCTAGGAAAAGTATGGGGAATTGCACATAAACCTCTCAATTTTTCTTTATGAAACCAGATCCATCCTAAGGTAATTGTTACTCATAAGTTGACTCTCTTATTTTTAACTTAGCCTTATAACAATCCTCATGTCATTCCTTGTATTCACGAAATTAGTTCAATTATGTGTTATGTTTCAAACTCAGACATGTAGTCATGTTGACATTCATACATGTTTAGTATGTGATATTAGTTTCCTTAGTTCAGTACTCTTAGTCTAACTAGTCTAATTCAAGGACAAATGTTCCCAAAGGGGAGAGTTACAACATCCCATACATTTCTAAGCTAAAAATCAGACCTTCATTCCTATGTATGTAAACTCTAGTCTCATGATTCATACTTGAATCCATGTATCATGATCATTAACCTAAAGTGATGAGATATATGAGGTGGGAAAGATATTCATAAGAGTCACTTAGAGAGCAGTGAGCTAAGAGCCTTTGATTCGGTCAATTTTTGGTATCAATTCCAAAGGGTCATATTTGAATAAGTATAACTTTATATATGTGTGGTTGGGAGATTAATACCCACCAAATTTTAAATAATTGAATTATCTTTCTAATTATTCCAATTTTTTCTTAATCTGATACATCAACAAAGGTTATGGCCATGAAAAGGGTTGTGCATCGCCTAACAATCGTCTAAGGCCACTAGAATGGGTGTGCAATTGGCCATG
Organism: Capsicum annuum; assembly: GCF_002878395.1. Classification (NCBI taxonomy): domain Eukaryota; kingdom Viridiplantae; phylum Streptophyta; class Magnoliopsida; order Solanales; family Solanaceae; genus Capsicum; species Capsicum annuum. The sequence goes on along the minus strand of NC_061122.1, from coordinate 100,264,049 downwards.
CGTCACCCAACCTAGGGCTAGACTATTCGTCGTGCATTTCCCACCTTGGCTTGGGTGATTTGTTAGGCGTCTCCTAGGTCATTTCCCAGTTCCAAAAATGCTTTGTTTTGACTTAAATCAAGGGTTTTGAAGGTATTTCATACCCCTAAACCATCCCTAATCACTTCAAAATGATTTGATGAAGTATTAAACACATTAACACCTTTCTTTTAACCCTAAGAAATTAGTAAACAAGTCAAAAACCCTCCTTCATTCCCAAGAACAAAATTCAAGCTCTTTTCACAAAAAATCAAGGAATTTAAGTTTCCAATCCAGGAATCCTTGCAGAAGTCAGTCGTTAAGGTATGTGTGATGTTCATCTGTGGGCCCTTTTCACCTATGGAGTCCAATAATCCCTTTTTATGTTTTAAATTATGAATTTTACATGATTAAGTTAAATTATGCCCAGTAACATCTTGATAATTTGATTTCAAGTTATGATTACTAATCTGAGGTGGTTTTATACACTTTGGTATCATTATTCTAGCTTATTTCTCCTTTTTTTAGAGCAATTTGACTTATTTATGTGTTAATATGATATAAATAAGCATGTAAGTGTCGAAGTGCATGATTTCAAGGTTCCACATGTTTTCCATATAAGTTTGTACTTAATTAAGTCATTTAGAGTCAACCTAGAAAACTAGTTTTACTAGCTTGAGCTAGGTGTGTGTCATTGGTTTTGGTGGATTCTAATATGTTTAATTTATTTCAAATAGGTTAAATTTGTAATTACATGTGGAATAACTTATTTGTAATATGAAAAGCTCAACTCGATTAAGTTAAGAGTCGGAACATAAAGTTGAAGACCGTGCGAATTTGCCTTAACTCTTGTTTTCATTTATCGTTGAGTATATTGTGTTGTTTGAATCTCTAATTTGTGGAGTGTGATATTTTAGGAGGCTTTGTGATCTGACTATGGTGAAATATTAATGATAAAAAAGGCTTGAACTTCATTAAAAATACACTATAAAAAACATGGAAAAAACGAGGGACGTTCAATACTTTACTAAAATTTTGGAGGCAACATCCAGTGAGCCCTCGTGATTTGCTTGCGCCACGACCTCCATTTGTTATTTTCAAAAATAGTGTCATGAGGGGTGATTTATACAGGGTCAATTTTAATTTTGCCAACACAGTTTGGGACTTGTCTTATTTTAATTAAAATTAGGGCACGTATTTCAAGGATATGGGAGGGAATATTTTGTATCACTTGCCATTATTAATCCCACATAGATTAGGTTCAACTCCATTATAAATATATATTAACCTAGACTATATTGGACACCTAGGACATGAATTGGAATTAATTTGGAGACAACTGCTACTTCTTTTGGTTCCATTATTTTTATTTAGCTTTTAATTTTTCATATCATGTATTAAATTAATTGGATCATGATTATGAATATTATAGGCTAAAAAACCTCTTTCTAGGGTTAAAGCCAAGAACATGAGTACTATTATTTTGGATTAATTTTAATTAATTTTGCTTATCATATTTGGTTGTATGTTTATTCTTAATTTAATTATTTTATGGATTGATCACATATAAAATACATATATTGTTGACATTTTGATCTCGGAAGAGAAAATAGGGAGATAGAACATGGGAATACACTGTGTGGGAATACACCGGATTTGTTGTTGTTGTTGTTGTTGTTCTATAAAATAAAGAATTAAACTTAACGTCTAGGATACGGATGTACTTAGATGCCTTACTTGATTCAAATGTAGGATGATAGCTTTAATTAACTTAATTGGATTATCACATCCCCGCTCAACGATGTAGTTGTAATGTCCATATTAGGTAAAAGATTAGAGATTGGGAAACCTTGATCATGCAATTGAACCTACGAATCAACAACCAAGATAAGCAAGTGATTGTTCAAAGTTCTTTAACCCTGGGATTTAATTCATTGATTGTTCCAAGTACTTTTATTTACTCATTGTTACTGTAATTTTAATTTCAAATTTTGAAACTTTCTTTTTGGTTACTCTTGTGCTAATTAATCTAAAATGTGAAATAGAATTAAATCATTGTTAAATCAAGTCTCTGTGGGATCGATACTTGTCTTTAATTAGGACATTTTACTACTTGATAAGTCCATGTACACTTACGTGTGCGCTTGAGCACTGTCAATTTTTTGGTGCTATTGTCGAGGACTTGTTATTTGGCAATTGATTATTTTAGTTTTACTTTAAAATTTATTTGGTGTTTTTATGCTCTGTCTTGGTTTTATTATTGCAGGAAATAGGTTTTTGGGTTAATAAGCTGGCAAGAGCTCGAGACATTGTTGAACCAAGCTCTGAACCTAAGAAACTTTACCATCAATAAAGGGGAGAAACAATCTTTCTCCCCTAAATTCCACAAATAGAAGAAGACCCAGTAGGTCCTGTTATAATGGTTGCAGAACAACAAGTATGCAGGACATTAGGGAAGTGGCAGTCCCACTTTCGATGAACTTGACTTCCCCTAATTCAAAGACTGGCTGCTGGGGGGATTTTTGAGTTAAATCACAATGTGGTGCAGCTTCTAATCAGCAGTGGAAAATTTGCAGGGCTTTCATACAAAGATCCACAATTTGACATACAGACTTTCCTTGAGCTTACTGACACATTCATTCCGACTAGGGTGAGTATAGATTATGTGAGGCTGACACTGTTTCCCTATTCACTGTTCAGGGTAGGAACAAGATGGTTGAATATTGAGCCAGCCAATTTGATCACATCATGGGATGACTTAGCCAAAAAGTTCCTCATTAGATTCTTTCCATCAGGCAAGACCGTAAGACTTCACAGTGAGATAGTGAGCTTTAAATAGAAGTTTGAAAAAACTCTATATCATGCTTGGGAAAGCTTCAAGTCCCTTCTTCAGGATTATCCACACCATGAACAGTTCAATGAGGTACTTGCTCATACTTTTGTAGAAGCTCTTAATCACGATATGAAGATTTTTTTAGATTTATCCATAGGTGGTCAAGTGCTGGAGTTGACATATGATGAGCTATACACAGTGTTGAACCGCATAGCACAAGGAAATCTAGAGTGGCATTCAAATTCTAGAAGTTCCATAAAAATATTTACGGGTATATTAGAGGTGGATTAATTTGCAGTCTTATCAGCTAAGGTTACAATATTGCAAAATATGATAAACACTCAGTTCAACAGCCTGAAATTGGGAGCTCCACAACCTGTAGCCACAGTTAAAGCCATCCAACAAGCTACAGGCTGGTGTGATGTATGTGGTAATAGTGGTGGTCACTTAGCGGCTATGTGTGCTTCAAATTTGAAATTAGTTATGTTTGTGGGCAATGCTCAAAGGCCAAATTATGGTAATGCCTACAACATGAAATGGCAGACTCAGCCATGGAACGCCTAACAATAATAAATTTAGAAACCACAAGCACAGGGGAATCAGTCAACTAGTAATATGGAAGAGATGTTGAAGCAGCTTCTAGCTAGTCAGACATAGTTGACTGCAAACGTAACAAGCCAGCAAGCGACTACAAGAAGTTTATAGTTGTAGTTGTGGCAATTATCACAAAAATTGAATACTAGACCTCAAGGTGGTTTGCCAACAGATATAAAAAATCCAAAATAAGTTATGGAAATTACCTTGATGAGTGGTAAAGAGATTCAAAGAGAACCTCCAAAGGAAACTAAGGAGGTAGATACTGATGTGGTGACTGAACAGCGAAATTAAGAAGTTTTTGAAAAATCAAGAAAGTCTGAGTACTAGAAAGAAAAGTTGTTGAACCAAAAGTGAAGAAGACACTTCCATTACCCTTACCTTTGTTAGATATTTTGCAGGGTGTTCCTAAGTATGTAAAGTACTTGAAGGATATGGTTACAAATAAGGAGAAAATTTAGGATGTGGAGATAATAATACTCACTGAAGAGTGTAGCACGATGAATCCCTAAGAAATTAAGAGATCCAAAGAAATTTACTCTCCCAATCCAAATTGGGAGTAAAGTGGTCCATGCATTGAGTGACTCAGAGGCGAGCATAAATATGATGCCCCTATCTTTGTTTGACACATTGGGCTTGGGAAAGCCTCAATCGACCAAGGTGGTTTTGCAGCTGGCAGACAGATCCATGACATATCTAGAAGGAATAATTGAGGATGTCCTCAGAAAGGTTGGTAAATTTTTATTCTTGCTGGCTTTATTATTCTTGATTTTGAGGCAGGCGAACAGGTACTAATCACCTTGGGGCATCCATTCTTAGCAACTGGAGGAGCATTAATTGATGTTAGAGAAGGCACTCTCAAAATTAGGGTAGAGGATGAAGATATGGTATTTGATATTTACAAAGTACCCACACTAACATCCCAATATAAAGATTTATGTATGATCAATGTGATTGAAGTGGATGAGTGTGAGATGGCTAGTCCACCAAAGACCTCTTTGGACTACCTAATTGAGCGGCCTAAGCTTCTACTATCTAAGGCTAACTTGAAGATAATTGATGATCCTAAAAAGGCTAAAGTTGAGAAATCTGCTACATATGATAATTCACACCCAAGAGGGATGACAAAAATCAGGAGAAGAAGACTGAGAAAGGAAAGAAAAGATAACGACTAAGTCATTCATTGCGTCGTGCTGTGACATTAAATTAGCCGCTTCTTAGGAGGCAACCCAAGCTAAGGTATGTTTTATTTTTAGTTTTTAGTTTTATACTTCTCGTAGTTTTTATTTTTGATTGAGTCACAAGTTGATGGAAAGTTTGAGTACAAAAAAACTGAGCTTAAAGCATAGCGAAGACTGAGTGTGGGGTTCCCAAACCTTCTTGACATTTAAATATTCTACTAGCTAGGCCTAGAGGTCTCAAGGAGTATTTCTATCTCTTGCTTTAAAAGTTCACTTTGGGGACAAAGTAGATTTTTAAGTATGTCGTGGGGAAATTCCTAAATTTTGGCTCAGTTTAAAAAATTTTAGGTTAGGAATAAGTGAGATATTTTTGTTTGTACTATTTTTAGTACATGGCGCAAGTTCTTTTTTGATAAAAGCATGTTCAATAAGTGAATTGCTACTTTTAAGACACCTAGGCTCAGTTTTTTTACTCTTGTACTTTTTTCCTTAAATTTGAATTCATGTTATTATTTGATTGGGAGTCTATGATGATCCTATTGAGTTGAGCATACTCCATGTATGTGTGAGATTTTTGAATATTCCTTGTTGCATGTGATTTCTAGAACTTTCTCGATGTGTGTAAAGAGAAATAAAGAGTGTGGGTTTAGGAGATGATTTAGGCATTTCTTTGATAGCCTTATTTTATGCCTTCTTTTTTACCTACCCTTATGTATAATCCTAGTTTAACCCTCATTAAGCCTTTAGCCTTTTCTTTGGTAGCCTCATATGTATCCTAATCCCCTTCTTTGATAGACCATAATTTGATCCAAAAATCTCCTAAGTGCTTTAATGAAAATTTGATTTAGTAAGGAGTTTGAGAAATTGAGGAAAAAAAAGGTGAAATTAATGCCCCAAGGTAAGAGTTATTGGTGTTTATAATTGATGTGTGGTGGTTGAGGGTGATATAAATGGTGTTATAAATATTCCCATGATTGTAGAAAATGAGAAAAATTGAATCTTGAAGAAATAAGCAACACACCCACCAATGTATTTGTGAAAATGCTTAAAAGAGATGGGGCAAAAATAAAAGAATGGGGTAGACAAAGTGGTGAAAATTGGTTGATGGAGATTGATTTTAAATGTATAATGTAGTGTATTAAAGTGCTCAGAGAGGCTAGTCACTATTCTCAAATAGTTCCTACCCTTCCTTAGGCAACATTACAACCGAGAAAAGACCTATTTGATCTTAAGCTTCATCATGCTGATATTAGTGGAGCATTACACTAAGAGAAATTTTATGGTTCATTGTGTGTAACTTATGAATTCTTTGTGAGAGTGAGAGTAATTTAATTCTTGTAACCATTACGTTATAAAGTGCAGTATTGTGAGTGATTATGGGTAACTCTCTTGTTGTGAGGGGCACATATTTGATGAATGTGGGTGATTTATATGATTTTTTTGATTGATAGATATGCATGATTTTTCCAAATTTTGGAGTCAATTCTTGAGGCTAGGATGTTTTGGAGTAATGTTCATGGGCTATCAATTGTGTAAATAACGTGCTTTGTGTAGAAACTTGCATTTCGTGTAGTTATTGTAGTACTAGCTTGAGTTTCATTGTTTTAGTAGAAGTGTAGCATCACCTTAGATTTTTATACTTATAGTGAAGCGTTGTTCAAGTACGAACAAGAGGTTAAGTGTGGGGTGATGATCTGAGGTGGTTTTATACACTTTGGTATCATTATTCTAGCTTATTTCACCTTGTTTTGAGAGAAATTCGTGTGCTTTATGTGTTAATATGATATAAATAAGCATGTAAGTGTCCAAGTGCATGATTGCAAGGTTCCACATATTTCCCAAACAAGTTTGTACTTAATTGAGTCATTTAGAGATCAACTCGAAAAATTAGTTTTACTAGCTTGAGCTAGGTGTGTGTCTAGTTGGTTTCGGTTGATTCTAATGTGTTTAATTTATAACAAATGGGTTAAATGTATAATTATATGTGTAATAACTTGATTGTAATGTGCAAATCTCAATTCGATTAAGTTAAGAGTTGGAACATAAAGTAGAAGATCGTGCGAATTTGCCTTATCTTAGCTCTTGTTTTGATTTATTATTGAAGCTATTGTGTTGTTTTAATCTCTATTTTATGGTGTGTGATATTGTAGGAGGCTTTGTGAGATGAATATGGTGATATATTGATGATAAAAAGGTTCGAAATTCATTAGAAATACACTACAAAAGGTATGGGAATAAGGAGGGACGTTCAACACTTAACAAAAATTTTAGACGCAACTTCCAGTGAGCTCTCATGATTTTCTCATTTTGCGACCTCCATTTCTTATTTTTAGAACTTGCATCGCGATGGGTTGTTTATACACGGTCAATTTTAATTTTGCCTACATAGTTTGGGACTTGTCCTATTTTAATTCAAATTAGGGCATGTATTTCAAGGATGTAGGAGGGAATATTTGGGGAATATTTGGTACCACTTTCCATTATTAATCCCACCTAGATTAGGTTCAACTCCATTATAAATATATATTAACCTGGATAGGCTTGGACACCTGGGACGTGAATCAGAATTAATTTGGAGACATCTGCTACTTCTTTTGGTTTCATTATTTTCATTTAGCTTTTAATTTTTTATATCATGTATTCAATTAATTGGATTATGATTATGAATATTATCGGCTAGAAACTCTCTTTCCTGGGTTAAAGCCAAGAACATGAGTACTATTATTTTAGATTAATTTCAATTAGTTTTGCTTATCATATTTGGTTGTATGTTTATTCTTGATTTAATTATTTTATGGATTTATCACCCATAAAATTCATATATTGTCGACCTTTTTATCTCGGGAGAGAGAATAGGGAGATAGAACGTGAGAATAAACAAAGTTTGGATTTTTATTCCTTTATAAAATAAAGAATTAAACTTACGTCTAGGTCAGGGATGTACTTAGATGTCTTACTTGATTCAAATGTAGGATGATAGCTTTAATTAACTTAATTGAATTATTACGTCCTCACTCAACAATATAGTTTTAATGTCCATATTAGGTAAAAGAGTAGAGGTCGGGAAACCATGATCATGTAATTAACCCTACGAATCAAAAACCAAGATAAGCAAGTTAACGAATAAAATTCAATAACATAGTATGATTGTTCAAAGTGATTTAACCCTAGGCTTTAATTCATTGATTGTTCCAAGTACTTTTATTTAAGCATTGTTACTTTAATTTTAATTTCATATTTCCAAACTTTCTTTTTGGTTACTCTTGCGCTAAATTAATCTAAACTGTCAACTAGAATTAAATCATTGTTAAAACAAATATTTGTGGGATCGATACTTGGCTTTAAATAGGCCACTTTACTACTTGAGAAGACTACGTACACTTGCATGTGTGCTCAGGCACTGTCAATTACACGTGTTCTTGATAGAATGAGCCATTGCATGTTTTGAATATTGAACTTTTGTCATTTAAAACTTACTTCATGGTTTTAGTATTGTAACTATGTTATTATCATGCGATTTACCCATCCCATGCTTAAGTTCATGACTCTCATGTGTTTGATGAAATGCCTAAGTGTCGAATTTTTAGCAATGATTCCCTGCTATGGTTTCAAAGCTTTTATATGTCCTTATTCTTATTTTTATTCAGTACTAGTGGGTTATGAACACCTGATACCTAGTTGTTTACATAATTTTAGTATCTTAAAAATGATTTCAGATATACCATGAGCATTATCATACAGTCAACTATTATGATCAGTTGTTTGTTCAGTTAAGCTTAGTTAAGTCCAGTAATTAGTGTTAGTTCAGTTGGGAATAGGATTTAATGCCGAGCAAACCTAGGGATGGGGGCTCACCCTCCAGCTAAGATTGGGTCCTTATAAGCAGTCCTTAAGTTGCAGAACTATGTAGCCAGTGTAGGATTATGAGATGTGACCCGCTAGTTTAGGACTGGCATTCTCTGATATGTCACCTGCTAGTTTAGGACTGACATTCTGTTAGGGGTCACCTACCAGTTTAGAACTGACTCCTTAGTCCTTAGGAACACTAGTTGAGTAGACCCACATAGCCATGTCAGTATCCATGGCACGGTACTGAAACCCTTCCAACTAGGGTTATAGGTTGGACCCCAGTTACCTCAGATTTGGGCATGTCAGTTAGATGATACCTCCCATAGTCTCAGTACAATATTCAGTATAGTTTCAGTGTAGTTTTGCTTGACCAAGTGTATAGATTTTCAGTTTTATCAGTGATACATTTTTTAATCTTTCAGATTACAGACTTATTTTAGATTTCATATTTATGCTTATTGTTGCATTCTCAGATATTACAGTTTTTATACATTCATGTATAGTTATCTCATGCTTTATAGTTAGTCCTTATCTCATATGAAAAGTACCCCATGTATATAAGCCTGGCCTCATCGTATATACCAGTAAATTCAAAGTACTGACTGCATACTCTTCTTTGCACTATGGTTTCTTATATCATAGGTTTAGATGCTCAGTTCCCTGACCGCAGTTAGACATCCCAGCATTACTCACCAAAAGCAGTGGTGAGTCCTCATCTATCGAGACATAATGGTTTATTTCAGTTGTTCAATAGTTCAGTACATTCAGTCAGTCATAGTTAGTTGGGGACTTGTCTCATCAACTCCTCAATCAGTTTAGAGGCTTTTAGAAATTCAGATAGTCTATTAAACAGTTAGTTTATTTTTTTAATAGTTTTTTATCTATTATTCAGACTTGAGAATAAATTGTATTTCTAGTATTCAGACCTTATGGCTTAACTAGTTGTTTCCTCATATGTCCATTATTATTTTATTCAGTGCTCACAGTAGGTACCAGCTCATGGGTTAGCTTGTGGTTACTTGTGACTGTTAGCACCGTTGTCACGACTAGGGGGTAGCTTTGGGTTGTGACACTTGAGTACCCTTAATATCTAGAAGATAAACTAGATACCTTAGCCTAGTTTGGGGCATAGTATGCCTAATTACAGAAATTGTGGATTAAAAGTGGGATCGTTCGGCCCACTTAGACTAAGCTTGTGTTAAGTCTTGTGGACTTAGTACGGATGTTAGACATAGATAAGGCTAGTAAACCTTAGAATAAGGTTACTTCATAACTTAGTAACTTGTATTGATGTTCCCGGATTGTGGCTTTTGAGTTATGGTTTTGATACTTATTGTGGAACTGATATTGGCATTTAAAGATGATATTCCTCCTAGATTTGTTATGTGTCCTATAAAGATGATATTTTCTCTTAGACTTGATGATTGTCCTATAGAGATGCTATTTCCTCATAGACTTGATCATTGGCCTATAAAGATTCTATTACCACTTAGACTTGATGATTGGCCTATAGAGTTGTTATTTCCATTAGTCATGATTGTTGGGCCTACAGAGACGATATTTCTCTTGGATATGTAAATTGACCTAGAGAAGCGATATTCCTTATAGTCATGATGTATGACCTATAGATATAATATATCCTATCGACAATTACATGTCTATATATTATGCCTACTAGATATGAGATATTTCTTATGTGAGAGATGGCTACATGTCTATATATATTATGCCGCCTAGATATGAGATGCCTCTTGTGTGATAGATAATTACATACTTATTGGTATTATGCCTCCTATATGTGATATGATTAGAGATATGCTATGACTTATAAATATGATTATTGATATGAGTCCCAAATATGTGTATGGGCCTAAGGCCATGATTATGATGTTGTGATTATTTCAGATAAATTAATGGGCCAAGGGTTATTTTATAATATTGATTGAATAGTCGAGAAGTATTTATCATAATAAATAATATGAGTACAGTTTATGAATATGAATATGTATATGTTTGTATACACATCTCTCCAGTATGGGATAGAGAAAGATGCGGTATGATGCTTATTATTCAACTGATTGAATACTAGTGATGGCATGCATAGATTTGGTATGTTCATGATTATTTACCATTATAAATGATGTGATTATAGATGAAATATGATCTTATGATTGCTCTTCTGGTTATACGGTTAAGCTATGTGGTAACTACTTGTCTATTAGGGGACTATAGCACTTGATGACTAGTAATCTAATGTATTAGTTAATGAATCTTGCTTATTTGAAACATGGTAGCTAACGATGGTTAGATAATGAATGGTGTCAGTTAATAAAGGATAGTTAGGTGACAAGTAGTAATGTGTTGTCTAGTAATGATTAACGGATATTGGATGATTAGTTGATAATAATGAATGATGGATAAATAGTGGTTTTGGTCTAGTGATGAACCTTGAATAGATGATAGATGTTGTCTATTTAATAACTAGTGGTTAGTTTCTATCCCATGAGTAAGGATTATGTGAAGGATAAGGTTTAGGCTAATAACTAGAGGTTATGTGATGACTAGTGAACTGGTGATTCTACTATAATGAGTGTTGGCTAACTAATAATGAGTAGTTTGAAAGTATTTCCTCGATAGATATTCTATGGTGATATGTCTATGTATATGAGTATTTTAGTGTATCTTATTCAGTAATGGTAATTATGATGATATTGATACCCGACAAGGTTGGAGGATACTATTGTGGTGATATTGATACCCGACAAGGCCAAAAGATACTTATATGATAATGTTGATACTTGGTAAGGCTGGAGGATACTATTATGATAATATTTATACTTGACAAGACCGAAGTATACTATTGTGTGATATTAGTACCCGAAAAGGCCGGAGGATACTATTATATTGATATTGATAACCAGCAAGGCTGGAGTATACTATTATGATAATGTTGATACCCAGTAAGGCTGGAGGATACTATTATGATGTTATTGATATTCGAAAAGAACGGAAGATACTATAGCGATGATGTTGAAACCCGACAAGGTTGGAGGATATGTTGATACCCGGCTAGGCCAGAGGTTGATTATAATGATGATGGTCTTGATAAGGATAGTTATAATGATTTGTGACACTAATTGTGTACTTTGCATTTATTCTTGTATGCGCATTGCCTATCACCAGTATATACCTATGTCTATCAGTTGGTATGGGACGATTGCATAGATATGGGTGAAGAATATGCCTTGCATGGTTATATGTTTTTTGAACCTTCTAAGCCTGGAGCGGTGGAGGTACGCATAGGGTTTTCTAGGTATTTGGTTATCCAAAGTAGTTGATTATTCACATTGTTATTGATATTGTTGTTATCATTGTTATGATTCTTATTATGGCTAGCTCATGATAGATTGGTCTTTGATTCGGTATCGAGATTTGAGGTATGTGTTCAGCCTCTCCTATCTTATAATTGCATTATTATACACGGTAATTTCATGTCTATCCAAGTGGATTAGAAACCCTAAGTATGATAATATTTAAATCTCAATTCTATTATAATTAGGTTTCAAAATGAGAATATAATGATATAGGTATATATATATATATATATATATATATCTAGCAATATAAAGCTATGATACTACCTTACATTCCTTCCTTCGTTGTTCATGTTGTATAGTCATTTCTTCGCCTTCTATATTACTATATATATTTTTCTTTTGCTTTTTATTCATATATTGATATGGGGTATACGATATAGTATTGACATAAATTTAATGTTGCTGGAATAGGATAGTTCACCCTAATATATATATATAGCAATACAAAGCTATGATGCTACCGTACATCCCTTCCTTCGTTGTTCATGTTGTATAGTCATTTCTTCACCTTGTATATTACTATATCTATTTTTATTTTGCTTTTTATTCATATATTGATCTGGGGTATACGATGTAGCATTGGCATATATTGAATGTTGCTGGAATAGGATAGTTCACCCTGATACTTCCTTAGTTTTACTATGTTAGACTCTTGGACATGAATAGGATAGTTGTTCCTTACCATCTCATTGACTTGTCATATGATTTCTAGACTCTTGGGTATAGTTTTTATTCTACTTATATGTTGTATATATCTACTTTATCTTTGGAGATTAGTTTGCAGTAGCCTACTGAGTACCATTCATTTGGCACTCATACTACACTCCTTGGGCCTACAGATCATAGTACGAGTTATTATCGTTGATGAGTGGATCGTACGGATTAGGCCTAGTTCAGAGACTTAGAGTGAGCTCCTAACATTCAAACCATTACTTTTCTCTCTCTTATGTATTAGACTAGTCTCTAAGTTGTATTTAGAGATAAGTTGTACTATTGTATTTCTCTTGATATTTTACTCTTGTACTCTTCTTATATTAGAAGCTCATGTACTAATACCACCAGGTTTTTGGATTCTTCTATATATTGATCTTTATTTCATATTTTATGCATTTTTTCCTTATATTATTAAGTTGTCTGTTATTAGTTGTTCTGGACTATAGGTTGACTTGCCTACTAGTGGGTTATGGTAGGCGTTATCATGCCTGATGAAATTGAGTCGTGACAAATTGGTATCAAATCCTAGGTTTTATTGGTGTATTATTACAAGAGCTAAGTTTTAGTAGAGTTCTGTGGATTGGTATGGAGACGTTTGTAACCTATCTTCGGGAGGCTACAGTGACATTTTAGGAAATTCACTTCATGACTTCTTATCGTGTGTCCATATTCCTATAAACCTTGAACACATTCTTTGATCTATTCTATCCTTAAAGGATGATGCTATATTATTGATAGACTCGGATGAGACTCCAACACACATATTTAGAATTTTAGCATAGCATCAGACTAGAGGGTCAGAGATGGTTAGAGAAGATCCTCATGGGCATCCAAAAAGATTTGGGAAGAGTCCCCATCAGACTTAGGGAGTGTGGTATGGTTCTTCGAGACATGGTGACCATTCTGGTTTATGAGGGGTAGTATCTCAAAGTATTCTAAGATCTTGGTTTTATTGTGTTATGATAAGACACTGGTTCAAAGAATGACCCTGGTATGAGATAGGTGATTAACTAGAGTTAGCTTATATTAGCTGCTAGCCTAGAGTTCCTAAGATAGGTTATGATTTTGGAAGTTTGAACATCATTTTAAAAATTTCTCTCAACATCAGTTGGCCAGCTATTTGGGGTTAGTTTGAGTTCTTTCCATATTGATGCTTCAGGAATTATTACGACTACAGAGAGACCGACTATTAGTCTAAGGAGTGTCCTTGACCTGAGATTTTTGTCATTCAGCTTTTTTAGACCAACTCATGGTATTATGGAATCTTTAGTTAGAGATGGTGTGCTTGGCACTTAAGTTAATGATTTAGTTGGTCGATTTGAGTGGAACCCATTTAGATTTATTTTCCAATGCCCGCCAGGCATGTGACTGCGAATGTCACCGCGATTAGTGTGCTTTTATTTCCCATAGTTATCTCTTATTATGTGTATATGGGTTTTCATACCCATTGATAATTATATGCCTTGATGAATTTATATCGGTTATTACTACTCCATGGTTTATTTTTTTTGGTAGTGGATGGATTAGATCTATATTAATATTTTCCCCTATAGGTGTGGTTTTGGGTTTGAGTCCCATTTATTTAGTCGTATTAGTCCTATTGTGTACATTAAGTGGTACATGATATTGATATTCATTTTGGTACCGCCTGTTCAGTATGTTGATATTGATATTGATATTGATATTGCTACCACTGTGTGAGGTTATTGATATTACTTAATGTTATTACTAGATGTTGTTACATGATGAATTTGATTCTCTCTGGGTAGCTGTATAGACTAGTGTTATCTAGTTAGACTTTTATTTTCTTGAGATGCTATTTAGTGGCTTGAGTAGATATAGCCTAATTTGATGATTTCTTTCCCCTAGCATGGCAAGGTGGAATGTGTTTCCTCTTGGTTAGCAGTATTAGATTGATTTTAGGGATGTGTTATGGTATCGAAGGTTAGTGACCTTCCATGGTTTTTGTGGATTTTGAGTCAACAATTTAGTTATATTGCCTTTTTTGAGTTTGAGATCCTTAGACTTGCCTCCTGGGTTATGAAGGATTTTGTTTTGGCTATTCTTTTTTATATAACCCATTTGTGAGATAGACCAGTTTGAGGTTTTTTCTTCGTTTATGTTTGTTTTATTATTCAATAAAAATTTTGATATTGATGTTAAAATATGTGGATTCATCATATAGGTATGTTGGGTTTGTACCATTAGGATAGTTTTCCTTGTTGTTAGTGTGGAAATTAGATACTCCTTTGTTGTTGTGAAATGGCTTTGTCATAAGTGGTGTTAAAGAGCTAGAGGAAGGTGGCCTTTTTTGTGATCGCTTCTTAAGTTAGAAAATTAGACACTCTTTATCTCAAGTTTTTGGTACTTTAGTGATGGTCTCGACTCTGACCTTGGTTTAGAGATTGGTATTTCTTCTTTGATGATATTGTTCTTGGGTGGATTCAGGAAATCCCCATTTCAATAGTTGTTCGGCCTAATGAGGCTTGGCGGAGTGATTCTCTTCGATGATATGAGTATATGGCTATTTCTTTACCTAGATGAAGTATTGCATTGTTTAGTTCCCAGCTTAAGTTGTATTTCTCTGAGTTGCTAAAGTTTTGCCTTCACTGTTGTAGTTTTCAGTCTTGAGAAGTTTTGAGTATGTTTGGATAGGTTATGCCCTCCAGCAGATAAGTAGTGGGTTATATGCATTTTCAGCCAGTGATTTTTCCTTTGGCATGACTCCTATTTTGCGGCCATATTTTGTTCCCTCCAACTGATATAGAGTTGGTTACTTATGTTATAAGCCATTGCTTATCCCTGTGGTGATTTGCTATCTAGATATGTCTCAACTGTGTCTTGGTATGATTTATCTCGGATATATCAGATCTAGATACTAAAGTCGATTTGAGATAGTTGACATTGATATAGCCTTATTGGTCCAGTTTTGGATTTTGACTCCTTGGAATGGCCATTTAGAAGTATGATAGATTTAGAGCATTAATACCTACCCATATTTAGTTTTGATTTAGATATTTGAGATTAAGCATTTTAACCTTGGTATTGAGATTTTAGCTTGGTGTTGTAGAGTTGTTGTGTAGCCTTTGTTTAGGACTTGTTTCAATTTGGATTTCATGCTGGTTAAACCTACTCTGTGGTTGCTTATTCGGTCTTCTAGACTTCAGTTGGATTATAGTTGATTAGTGTTCATATGATAGCCCATGGGCCTCGTATTGGTTATTTCAGTTTTGACCTTAATATTCAGCTTTCATTGGGAATTTTGGATGATTTAATCAATGGGAGTAATATTATTGAGTTAGATTCAGTATGTCTTTATTCTCGGTGGATGAGACATCCTGGAGTGGAATATTCAGTGATGATAGTTATACCTTGGATTTCCATATTTTAGTTTGATTTTCATTCGAACTGGTTGGAGCATTGGCATGTATTGCATTCCATGATTATCTCTATTTGTATACCTAGATAGAGCCTTATAAGCTTATCCTCATGTTTGGCTTATGGACTTTCAGCGGATCAACTTCAGTTCTTTGAGTTCTCCGTGATAAGACTGTATGGATAAGACTCAAGTGATTTTCCTCCTAGCTTGAAGTAGATAGCAGGTGCAAATATGTAAAGGAAGGTTAATTTTGGATTTATAGTCAGTTTTATGACTCATGTCTTGGTTTGCGTTTGGCTTGGTTAAGCCTCAATTCAGTTGGAGTCCAGTTCCCAGTTAAGTTGAGTTGGCTATTTTTGTAGTAGAATGAGAGTGTTGGTTGAAAAAGGGATATATATGGTGAGTACCTAATCCTTTTGAGGTTATCTGGGAAGTCATGCTTGGAGCATGCGGGCCAAGTACCTAATCCTTTTTAGCTTTTGAGATTCTTTCTATCTGTTGACTTTTGGGGATGAAAGTCCTTGTAGTAGTTAGTGGATATTGTAATAACCCTTCGGGTCATTTTCTATGTTTATGCTTATCTTTATCGTTAGAGCTTCTCCATAGCTTCCGAGTAATTTATGACTTACTGGGACCGACAGTTTGATTGTCGGGCTATTTGTTTAGGTTTTAGAGTCAGTTCCCTATTTAAAGTGTTCACTAGTTCCAAATGTCCATGGGTAAAAACACCAATGAAATGATCTCGGATGCAAATTCTGACTGTACCAGCAGATCCGAAATATTAATTTTAGTCTAGGTAGACCTTTGGTTCGGGTCCTAATGCACGCAAGCTCATTTTTACCTATTGCTTGAAAAGTTCAAAATTAGAAAGAATGGGTGTGGGACCCATATTTGGTCAAAACGGCCTTGGATTGAAAATATAACTTCGCTATCGCATCCAAAACGCCGATTTTAGGCTAGGTAGATCCTTGGTTCAGGTCTAAAGGCTCACAGACTTATTTTGGGCTATTAGCGGATTTTATAAAAAGTGATGAAACAATAGGTATGGGCCCCACTTTTTTCCTAAATGATTTCCGATGAAGTTTCGATGATTCCAATGGATTTGAAATGTGGTTTACACTTAAAATTCACTATTGGATCATGTTCTTTGGATTTTGGATGAGTTTTGAGGGTCAAAAACTTAATTTTTGAGTTTGTTGTCATCTGGTGCAACTGCGATCGCAGCCAAAAGTGTGCGATTGCGACTAGCACGATCGCAGCCCATAGGACTACGATTGCGACATCTGAGTACCTATAGGAGCTATATAAGGGACACAATATGCATTTGGGGCATTTCCCCTTCACCATTTAGACCTAGAAACCCTAAAATAAGTGTCATAACTCAAAATGGGTAATGGGGTGACTTGGGAGCTTAATTATCATCTTGTATCATGATTATCTTCAATATTAAGGTAAGAATTTCTTTAATTAATGCTTTAATTTCTTAGTTTGGACCCAAAACCCCAATTTATCTTAGGGCTTGATTTTAGCCAAAAGTATGCTTAGTTTCTACCCATTCTTTAAGGGTTATGATTCCTTATTCAAGTGTGAACATTTGGTTGGTTTCAAAAACTCGCTTTTTATATATGGGACCCACCTGGGGTTTTGGTGTCGATTTTGAACTCGAAGTATAATAGTGCATTATGGGTATCATTAGATTCGTATTGATGAGTAGATTATGGTTTTGATAGTGTGATGGCATTTTGAGGCTTGTAAAGTGAAGATGGGCATGTGCTGCATGAAGTGAGGTTTTGTTGTTTGGCCTTGAGGTAGGCTTCTATCTACTTTTCTTCATAGATGGTGTGTGATATATGTTGCGTGTGAATATGGATGTTGGGATTGATTATGAGTAGGGTAACTTGGCCCTAATATATTGTTGTTTGGAGATTAGATGAGGGTTTTGAACTCGTAAGATGGCATGTTTATAACACTTTTGTATCCAATTTCCTTCCCTCTTTAGTTTAGATTAGTTACAGCATGGATATGATCTAATGCTATGTTTGGAATATGGTTTTAGATTTTGAAGCATAATTTGTATATTTAGCCTTATTGGGCTTATATGGTAGTCTTGAAACCATAAGTTGGGTAGAGTTGACTTGAGAAACCTTGTATCTAGTCAAAGTTGCTATCTTAGGCTTGAATAAGGCTTATTTGACATCTAGAAGATGAACTAGATACCTTAGGCTAGTTTGGGGCATAGTATGCCTAATTATGAAAATTAAGGATTAGAAGTAGGATCGTTTAACCCACTTAAGCCTAAACTTATGTTAAGTCTTGTGGACTTAGTGCGGATCTTAGATATAGATGAGGCTATTAAACCTTAGAATAAGGTTACTTTGTATCTTGGTAAATTGTATTGATTTCCTCGGATTGTGGCTTTTGAGTTATGGTTATGATACTCCTTGTGGAAGTAATATTGGAATTTAGTGATGATATTCCTCCTAGATACATATGTGGCCTATAGAGATGTTATTTCTTCTTAGACTTGATGATTGGCCTATAGAGTTGACATTTCCTTTAGTCATGATTGTTGGGCCTATAGAGACGATGTTCCTCTTGGATATATGAATTGGCCTAGAAAAGTGATATTCCTTGTAGTCATGACGTATGACCTATTGATTTAAGATATCCTATAGACGACTACATGTCTATATATATTATGCCTCCTTGATGTGAGATACCTCTTGTGTGAGAGATGATTACATGTCTATATATATTATGCCTCCTAGATGTGAGATGCCTCTTGTGTGATAGATGATTGCATGTCTATTGATATTATGCCTCCTATAAGTTAAATGCCTCCTATATGTGAGATGATTAGAGATATACTACAACTTATAAATAGGATTATTGATATGAGTCCCAGATATGTGTATGGTCCTAACACCATGATTATGATGTTGTGATTATTTTGGATAAATTAATATGCCAAGGGCCGTGTTATGATATTGATTGAATAGTCGAGAAGTATTTATCATTATAAATAATGTGAGTAAATTTTATGAATATGAATTTGAATATGTTTGTATACACATCTCTCCGGTATGGGATGGAGAAAGATATGGTATGATGCTTATTATTCAACTAATTGAATATTGGTGATGGCATGCATAGATTTGGTACGTTCATGATTATTTACCATTATAATGGTGTGATTATATCTTAAATATGATCTTATGACTACTCTTCTTGTTATACGATAAAGCTATGAGGTAACTGCTTTTCTATTAGGGAACTATAGCACTTGATGGCTAGGAATCTAATGTATTAGTTAATGAATCTTGCTTATTGAAACATGGTAGCTAACTATGGTTAGTTAATGAATAGTGTCAGTTAATAAAGGATGGTTAGATGACAAGTAGTAATGTGTTGTCCAGTAATGATTAATAGATATAGGATGATTAGTTGATAATAATGAATGGTGGATAAATGGAAGTTTTTGTGTAGTGATGAACCATGACTAGATAATATATGTTGGCTATTTAATGACTAGGGGTTAGTTGTTATCCCATGAGTACAGATTCTGTGAAGGATAATGTTTAGGCTCATAACTACAGGTTATGTGATGATTAGTGAACTTGTGATTCTATTATAATGAGTGGTTGTTAACTAATAACAAGTAGTTGCGAAGTATTGACTAGATAGATATTCTATGGTTATATGTCTATGTTTATGAGTATTTTAGTGTATCATTTTCAGTAATGTTAATTGTGATAATATTGATACCCAGCAAGGTCGAAAGATACTATTGTGATAATATTGATACCCGGCAAGGCCGGAGGATACTATTGTGCTGATATTGATACCCGGTATGGCCAGAGGATACTATTATGATGATATTAATGCCCGTCAAGGCTAGAGAATACTATTATGATGATATTGATACCCGATAAGACTAGAGGATACTATTGAGATGATACTGACACCCGACAAGGCCGGAGGATACTATTATGCCGATATTGATACCCGACAAGGCCGGAGGTTACTATTATGATGATTTTGATTCTCGACATGGACGGAGGATACTATTATGATGATATTTATACCCTGAAAGACAAGAGGATACTATCGTGATGATGTTGATACCCGACAAGGCCGGAGGATATATTGATTATATGTTGATACCTGACAAGGTCGGAGGTTGATTATGATAATGATAGTACTGATGAGGACAATTATGATAATTTGTGACTTTGATTGTGTACTTTGTATTCATTTCTGCATCAACATTGCCCATCACCAGTATGCTCCTATGTCTATTAGTCGGTATGGGACAATTGCATAGATATAGATGAATAATTTGGCTTGTATTGTTGTATGTTGATTGAACCTTCTAAGCCTGGGGCGGTGGGGGTACGCATAGGCTCGGCTAGGTATTTGGATTTTTGGAGTAGCCGGTTATTCACGCTGTTACTGATATTGTTATTATCATTGTAATGATCTTTATTATGGCTAGCTTATGACAGATTGGTCTTTGATTCGGTATCAGGATTTGAGTTATAAGATTGCTATCATATGATTGCATTATTATGCACGATTATTTCATGTCTAGCCATGTGGATTAGAAACCCTAAGTATAATGGTATTTAAATCTCGATTCTATTATAATGAGGTCTCAAAATCAGAATATGATGATATAGGTTATGCTTTGAGATGACCTCGTGTTTATATGTAAATATACCTATATATAGAGAGAGATATGAAACTATGATACTACCGTATATCCCTTCCTTCATTGTCATGTTGTATAGTCATTTTTTTGCCTTGTATATTACTATATATATTTTTATTTCGCTCTTTATTCATATATTGACCTGGGATACACGGTATAGCATTGATATGTATTAAATGTAGCTGGAAGAGGATAGTTCACCTTGATACTTCCTTAGTTTATTATCTTAGACTCTTGGACATAAATAGGACAGTTTTTCCTTATTATCACATTGACTTGTCGTATGATTTTTGAACTCTTGGCTGTAGTTTCTATTCTGTTTATATGTTGTATATATCTGTTTTATCTTTTGAGCTCAATTGGCAGTAGCCTACTAAGTACCATCATTTGGTGCTCATACTACACTTTTGTAGCCTGCAGATCATAGTACGGGTTATCATTGCTGATGAGTGTATTATGTGGAGCAACCCTAAGTCAAAGACTTAGAGTGAGCTCCTAACGTTTAGAGCATTACTTATCTCTCTCTTATGTATTAGACTAGTTTCTAAGTTGTATTCAGAGATAAGTTATATTATTGTATTTCTCTTGATATTTCACTTTTATACTCTTTTTATATTAAAAACTCTTGTACTGATACCACCAGGTTTTGGGATTCTTCTTATAACACCCTGAATTTGGTACTCGGAATGCTACACGGTGCTCATGACCCTAAAGGACCACAACCTAACCCATGACTGATATTTGTACCTGTATACTGCATGATATACTGTATAAATGAGAAAATAAATGCTGAAAGGCCATAAGGTTCAAAACTGAGACATGATAGCTGATAAAACATAACATCTGGATGGGGTATGAAATAACCAAAACA
Source organism: Capsicum annuum (assembly GCF_002878395.1). Taxonomy (NCBI): domain Eukaryota; kingdom Viridiplantae; phylum Streptophyta; class Magnoliopsida; order Solanales; family Solanaceae; genus Capsicum; species Capsicum annuum. The sequence goes on along the minus strand of NC_061122.1, from coordinate 100,242,522 downwards.
ACTAAAATAAACTGTCTGAACATACTGTAGTCTGAAAAGCCTCTAAGTGACTGTATTGTCTAAATAAGGAATTGATGGGACATGTTCCCAACTAACTCTAACTACTGAAATAAATTAATTAATGAGATAACAAAGTAATGGTCATGTCCTCGAAGGATGAGGACTCACTGCTAACTCTGACTATGGAGATTGAAATGCTACTGATGCTCTAGAGTTCGCGCTTCTGATGCTATGGTATAAAACACTAGAGGGAAAATTCTTCAGTACGTTTGAATGTACAGGTATGCATGTGAGGTAGGCTGAATGCAAAGGGTTCACTTGCATGAACTATACTAACTGACTGAATAACATGAATGTGAGAATACATGCATGACTACATAATAACTATAACTAAGTTCATGATAACATGATTACTGAGTCTGAGTACTGATAACATGAGATATTGATATCTATATAACTGAAATAACTGATACTAAGCGACTATATCTGACAGTCTAGGTTCTAGTGGAACTAGTTGAGTTTCGTACTATTCTGAGTTGACTGTATCTGACAGTCTTGAATCTTGTAAAACTATCTGAGTTCTATCACTGAGACTAAATAACTGCATCTGACAGTCCTAATTTTGTACTGAAACTGTGGAAAGTAGTCATCTAACTGACATGCCCCTAATACGCCATTATGGCTGAGCTGGGGTCTAATTTGTAACCACAATTGGAAGGGTGTCAATACTACGCCACTGGTAAGGATAATCTGTGAATAATCCTCACGTAACAGGTAACTCTAATAAAAATGGTGGGAACCCTTATATAACAGGTTAAGGCACCTCATCTACCCTCAAATAATAGGCTATGTGTCTCAACCTACGTAGGCTACGTAGTTCTGGAATGCAAGGATTGCTTCTAAGAATCACACCCTCATATAACAGGTGGGTTCCCATCCTTGGGTTTGCTTGGTGCTAATTTCTACTCCCATCTAAATAGACACTGAACATGATTAACTGAACTAACTGGACTGAGTTAACTGAGTTCCGTGGACTGACGGAATGCTACTGAGATCTAATAACTGTCTGAGATTTCTCAGATTACCGAATCTCTGAGCTTTCTTGAGTCACATGACTGACTGAGTTCTATGGATCATGGCTTGATTGGGGATATCGTGAAAACATGACACTGGATTTAGGTAGAAAGCTATATTTTTCAAGTACAAGTACCCCCAGGACTCAATAGAAGGAAACTGACAAAGCATGACTTTCTTGAATACCTAACCAACATAACAATCCACAATACAATAAGTTGGAGATTTCATGTAGTACAAGTTCTAAAGCACCACAATGGCTACACATATATATTAATTCATTGACTAAGACATTTCGTCAAACACTGGACATGCATAAACTTGTACATAAAGGGGGATTTCATATTATCATACAAGTATGGCACTTTTCCTTCACATAGGCTTTTAATCGAACATATGAGGAGCATGCTTTGGTTATACAATCATCAACACATCTATTAATCATGGATACATCAATCAACTTGTAAATTGATGGTGGTTTATCATGATTATTATGCAAATCACTACATTCTAGGGCCAATCATTGAAATATGTAATTTAAAACATGAATCAAAACCCCCCACAACATCATGAACATGAATTTCAATTCAATTTAAATCACGAACATTCATAAATACACAAACCTTGAATTTTGAAAAGAGATTCTTGAGCTTCATGGGTGAAAGGGACCCATGAATCAACATATGACATACCTTGATTGTGAGTTTCTTGAAGTTCTTGGACTTGAAGAACTTGAATTTCTTGGTTTCTTCAAGAAGGATTTGGATCTTTTTCTTCGGGATTATCTTTGAGAGAAAATCCTAATTTGATGTTGTAAATGAATAATAAACTTATGAGCCTTGGTCTGATATAATTAGAAATAAAAGCGGGTGAAAAAAGACCCAAATACCCTTTAAAAATGACTTAAAATTCTCTAAATGGCACCTGCGACGGTCCATTGCTGGCTCGACGGTCCGTCATTTTGATCATCGTGCGTGGACCAAAAAAAGACTCACTGCCTTATAGCAACAGCTTGAGTGAGGGTTCGTCACAAGTTCGATGGTCCGTCAACCTATCCGTCGCACCTTATCCAGAAGGTTGACTCATTGCCTTGGTTGTGATGGTCTAGGCGACGGTCCATCAACCTGGCCGTCACACCTGGGCGATTCTTACAGCTCTAAGTAAAATATCCATAACTTCTTACTCCAATACCATATTTGGACGAAATTGGTATCGTTGGAAAGCTAATTCAATTTCCCACATGATAAAAGGTGAAAATCTTAAAAATTCCATATGTACATAAATGGATTCATATTTCAAAATAAGTTTCTAATATTCTTGGGATAATTTCAAGCAAGGTAGAAGTACGGGGTATTACAATATCTCCCCCTTGAGAACATTTGTCCTCAAATAAGACTAAGTGAGAGGGGAGAATATAAACTAATGTACATACTGAATATGAACAATTGGAACATGATCTCATGACTAACATAACTGATAACTGAATATATTATACTGATCATGCATATTTGATGCATGCATAACTGATTCATGAATACATAACTGAGTGTTCTGATGAAATAAGGTTCTCACAATGAGAATGCATATCTGATGCATGATTATATGACTAAACTGGTGCGTAAATGCATGACTGAATATGCAATGGTATTTAATACCAAATTTGTGATAGAATTCTGAACATGAAATGGATACCAAGCTTGTCACTGAAATCTGAACATGAAACTGAAAAACTTATGGAGAACTATTACTTTGAGCTTGATCTGAGTTGGCAGAGAAGAGGTGAGGATACTTGGTATGCATGTCTGCTTCTGCTTCCCAAGTAGCTCCCTCAACGGACTAATTTTGCCAAAGAACTTTGACTAGAGGTACTTATTTGTTTCTCAGTCTACGAGTCTCATAGTCTAGCATTTCAACTGGAATCTCTTCATAAGAGAGGCTGTTTTGAACATCTATGCTCTAAATAGGGACTACGACTGTTGGGTCACCTATGCACTTCTTGAGCAAAGAGATATGGAAGACTGGATGAACTGAGGCTATATCTGAAGGCAATTCGAGCTTATAAGTTACCTTTCCAAAGCGACTAAGAATCTTGAAGGGACCGATATATCAGGGACTGAGCTTTTCCTTCTTGTCAAATCTTTTCACTCCCTTCATGGGAGAGATCTTTAGATATACATAATCACCAATCTTGAACTCGAGATCCTTTCTACAGATATCTGTGTAAGACTTCGGTCAGCTCTGAGCAGCCCAGAGTCTTTCTCTGATCAACTGGACTTTCTCTGAAGAGTTAAATAGTAAGTCAGACCCTATAACTGAGGCCTCACTAACTTTGAACCAACCGATTGGAGACCTACATCTTCTACCATAGATAGCTTCGAATGGAGCCATCCAAATACTGGAATGATAGTTGTTGTTGTATGCAAACTCAATCAAAGGCAACTGGTCATCCCAACTACCCTTGAAATCAATTGCATATGCCCTTAGTATATCTTCTAAAGTCTGAATAGACCTTTCTGCTTGACCATCTTTCTGAGGATGAAAGGTTATACTGAGATGAACTTGGGTACCAAGACCCTTTTGGAAAGCTTTCCAGAAATGAGAGGTGAACTGGCTACCTCTATATAAGATAATGGATAACGAAACGCCGTACAATCTGACCTACTCTTTGATGTAGAGTTTGGCATAATCCTTAACTAAATAAGAGGTATGGACTTAAAGGAAATGAGTTGATTTGATCATTCTGTCTACATTGACCCAAACTAAATCATGCTAGTAATGAGTACGAGGGAAACTCATCACGAAGTCCATGTTTACTTCTTCCCACTTCTAAGTAGGAATACTGAACTCCTGCATGGACCCACTAGGTCTTTGATGCTCTATCTTAACCTGCTGACATGTAGAGCACTTAGCCATAAACTCTGCAATATCTCTCTTAATTCTTTCCACCAATAGATTTCTTGCAAGTCGTGATACATCTTTATGGCCCCTAGATAAATAGAGTAGCATGCACCATGCGCTTCTGCAAGAATTCATCACCTTAAGTCATCTACACCTGGAACACACAGATGACCCTGAAAACGCAGAACACCATCTCTTCCTTGGGAGAAAATCTCCACTTTCTGATCCTTGACTGACTCTTTCAACTTGAATAGACTGGGATCTCTATCTTTCTTTTCTTTCAGCTTTGAAACTAGAGATGATTCTGAACTACTCTGAACCCATATTTCACCCTTCTCTGAATCGACTAAGAGAACACCTAGTCTGGCAAGATGATAGATTTCCTGAGCTAACTTCTTCTTATTGTCCTCAACATAAGCAAACTACCCATAGAAAGTATACTGAGAGCGTCGGCCACTACATTGGCCTTGTCCGAATGATAAAGGACACTCATGTCATAATTTTTCAAGTTCTCTAACCACCTTCTCTGATGAAGATTGAGATCTTTCTGAGAAAAGACATACTGAAGGATCTTATGATTTGTGAACACATCCACATGAACTCCGTATATATAATGCCTCCAAATTTTTAAGGCAAATACTACGGTTGCTAACTCAAGATCATGAGTATGATAATTCTTCTCATGGGGTTTAAGCTATCTAGAGGCGTTGGCTATGGACTTACCATGTTGTATGAAGACACAACCCAAACCTACTCTGGATGCATCACAATACATTATGAACCCATCTGAACCATCTGGAAGAGCTAAGACTGGAGCTGAGGTGAGTCCAGTCTTTAACTCCTGAAAACTCTTCTCGCAAGGATCTGACCACTGAAACTTGACTTTCTTTTGAGTCAATCTAGACATAGGGGATTCAATAGAAGACAATCCCTTAACAAACCATCTGTAATAGCCAGCCAAACTCAAGAAACTCCAGATATTTGATGGAGAGACAGGTTTAGGAAAGTTTCTTACTGCTTTGATCTTTTGAGGATCAACCCTAATGCCATCACCGAAAATGATATGACTAAGGAATGCTACAGACCTTAGCCAAAATTTGCACTTACTGAATTTGGTGAATATCTTATGATCTCTGAGAGTTTGAAGTATGATTCTGAGATGGTCTGCATGATTATGCTCACTGCGGGAATAGACTAGAATATCATCTATAAAGCCTATGACGAACATGTCTAAGTACTGCTTGAACACCTGGTTCATCAAGTCTATGAAAGCTGTTCGGACATTGGTAAGACCAAAGAACATAACTAAGAATTCAAAGTGACCATATTGATTATGAAAAGCTATTTTTTGAATGTCACACTCTCTGACTCTGAGCTAATGGTAACCAGATCTAAGGTCTATCTTAGAGAAATAACTGCCACCTTAAATTGGTCAAATAAGTCATCAATTTTGGAGAGAGGATACTTGTTCTTGACTATGACTTTATTGAGCTAACGGTAATCAATGCACATTCTAAGGGAACTATTTTTCTTATACACGAATAAGACTGGTGCGCCCCATGGGGACATGCTGGGTCTGACGAATCCCTTATCTAGGAGATCCTTCAACTGCTCTTTTAATTCTCTGAGTTCTGTTGGTGCCATTCTGTATGGTGGAATAAATGTAGGCTGAGTATCTGGAAGAAAATCAATGCCGAAGTCTATTTCCCTTTCGAGAGGAATTCCTAGATGTTCTTTGGGAAAGACATCTGACTATTAATGCACGATTGGGACTAAATCAAAACTGGGAGTTTTAGAACTAGTGTCCTTAACTCAAACAAGATGATAGAAATATCCCTTAGATATTATTTTCCTTGCCCGAAGGTAGAAAATAGCTGACCTCTAAAAGCTGAAGGGCTACCCTTCCACTCTAGGACAGGTTTATTCAGAAACTAAAATCGGACTATTCTATTTCTATAGTCGACTGTGGCATAGAAGAAATGAAGCCAATCAATACCGAGAATGACATCAAAATCAGTCATCTCTAATTCGACTAAGTCTATTGAAGTGGATTTTTGATATATTATAACTGGACAGTTCCTGTATACCCGTCAGGCTATGATAGTTCCACCCACTGAGGTAAAGACTGAGAAAGGCGCTGCTTGAATTTTAGGAATGACTCATAAATCGCCTTCTATATAGGGAGTAACAAAAGACAAGGAAGCACCTGGATCAAGAAAATCATTAACATGCACATGAATAATCTGTTACATAATCATAACCAGATCAGGAGAATTTTCCTGATCTTGTCGGGACTAAAGAGTATAAAGTCAATTTGGGCATTGCCCACTAATAGCACTGTAGATGGTACCCTGCTGGTTTGGGCAACCGAACTGAGTTGAGGAATGGTTCTAGTAACCCTAAGGACCTGGCTGAGGACAGTCTCTGACTCTGTGGCCTGGCTTGCCACATCCAAAACAAATACCACTTCCAGCTCTGTAAATACCCTGATGGTGCTTGCCATAAGTCTGGCAAAGAGGATAGGTGTAGGCACTGTTAACACTACCCTGAGACTTTGATCCAGGTGCCCTATCTTTATTACCATCCCTGAACTTAGGAGCTGGATCACTAGCTGAAGAAGGAGCTGGAACTATTGGCTTAGGAAGAAACTGGGAACGGTTTTCTCCTTCTGATTGGGACTGAGCAAAGTTGAAACTACCTATCCTTGCTCTCTTATTCTACTTCTCCCTCATCTTAATCTTTTGCTCTTCTATCTTCTGAGCATGGGTCATAAGACTGGTTATGTTCAGGTCACTATTCAACATCACGGACCTACACTCATTGACTACATTATCATTCACCCCAGAAACAAACTTACTCATCTTAGCCCTACTATTTGTAACTACATGAGGAGCATATCTGGATAGTTGAGTAAACTTAAGAGAATACTCTTTCACCGTCATGTTGCCCTGCCTGAGGTTGATAAATTCTAACACTTTATCTTTTCTCATCTCTAGGGGAAATAATTAATCTAAGAATGCAGTAGCAAACTCCTCCCACTCAATAGGCCCTACATCTACAGCCCTCTCTGACTTCCACCATTTGTACCAAGTGTGAGTAACATCCTACAACTGATATAAAGCTAGCTCTACACTCTCACTAGAAGTAAACCCCATGATATTCGTAACTTTCTAAACTTGATCAAGAAATTCCTAAGGGTCCTTATCTAACTTAGACCTAAAAAGGGATGGAGGATTCATTCGGGTGAAGTCTCGAGTCCTGGATACAGCTGAATTGGCAACTGGGTTGGCCAGAACAACAGTTGGTCGTTTATTCTAAGCAGAAAATGACTAATTAAGAATAGTGAATGCAGCTCTGAACTCTGCATGAGAAACATATTAGCCCAAAGAATCTTCGGGCTGAGGGGATGGCTAATTCGTGTTTCTTTTTTAAGGAGGCCTGTTCTATAGAAGAAAGAGAGAAATAGATTAGACTGAGAGATTGACTTGGGATTATGCACACTGGCACGATATGAATACTGAAAGAAGGGAAACTATTCCTAAAACATCTTATAGCCTCCTGCACATAAATGTGGCGTGCAATATACCCATGAGCAAAATTCTACTAGATGCAGCTTTTAGAATTCTTAGGACACTATTATACCTTAGGCTCTGATACCAAGTTTGTAACACCCCGAATCTGGTGCCCGGAATGCTACACGATGCTCATGATCCTGAAGAACCACAAGCTAACCCATTACTGATATATGTACGTGTATACTGCATAATATACTCTATAAATGTGGAAATAAAGGCTGAAAGGCCATAAGGTTCAAAACCGAGACATGATAGCTGATAAAACATAACATCTATTTGGGGGTATGAAATACCCAAAACAACTAAAATAAACTATCTGAATATACTGTAGTCTGAAAGGCCTCTAACTGACTGTACTGTCTTAATAAGGAATTGATGGAATATGTCCCCAACTAACTCCAACTACTGAAATAAATTAATTAATGAGAAAACAAAGTAATGGCCATGTCCTCAAAGTATGAGGACTCACTTCCAACTCTGATTGAGGATACTGGAATGCTACTGATACTTTGGAGCTCGTACTTATGAACCTATGGTATAAAATACCATAGGACAAATGCGTCAGTACATTTGAATGTACTGGTATATATGTGAGGTAGGCTAAATACAAAGGGGTCACATGCATGAACTATACTAACTGACTAAATAACATGAATGTAAGAATACATGCATGACTACATAATAACTATAACCAAGTTCATGATAAACTAATTACTGAGTCTGAGTACTGAAAACATGAGATAATGATATTTGTATAACTGAAATAACTGATACTGAGTGACTGTATCTGACAGTCAGGTTTTGGTGGAACTAGCTGAGTTTCATACTATTCTGAGTTGACTTTATTTGACAGTCTTGAATTTCGTAGAACTATCTGAGTTCTATCACTAAGACTGAATAACTGTATCTGATAGCCCTGATTCTGTACTAAAACTGTGGAAAGTATTCATCTAACTGACCTGCCACTAATACACCATTATGGCGGAGTTGGGGTCCAATTTGTAACCACAATTGGAAGGGTGTCAATATTGCGCCACTGGTAAGGATAATCTATGAATAACCCTTACATAACAGGTAACTCTAATTAGAATGGTGGGAACCCTCATATAATAGGTTAAGGCACCTCATCTACCCTCATATAATAGGCTATGATGTCTCAACCTATGCTGGCTACGTAGTTCTGGAATGCAAGGATTGCTTCTAAGAATCACACCCTCATATAACAGTGGGTTTCCATCCTTGGGTTTTCTCGGTGCTAACTTCTACTCCGATCTAAATAGACGCTGAACATAATTAACTGAACTGACTAGACTGAGTTAACTGAGTTCAGTGGACTGACGAAATGCTACTGAGATCTGATAACTGTCTGATATTTATTAGATTACTAAATTTCTGAGCTTTCTTAAGTCACATGACTGACTGAGTTCTATGGATCATGGCTTAATTGGGGATATCATGAAAATATGACACTGGCTTTAGGCACACAACTATATTTTTCAGGTACAACTACCCCCACGACTCAATAGAAGGAAACTAACAAAGCATGACTTTCCTGAATACCCGACCAACATCACAATCCATAATACAATAAGTTGGATATTTCATGTAGTACAACTTCTAAAGAACCACAATGGCTACACATATATACTAATTCATTGACAAAGACATTTCGTCAAACACTGGACATGCATAAACTTGTACATAAAGGGGGATTTCATATTATCATACTAGTATGGCACTTTTCCTTCACATAGGCTTTTAATCGAACATATGAGGAGCATGCTTTGGTTATACAATCATCAACACATCTAATAATCATGGATACATCAATCAACTTGTAAATTGATGGGGGTTTATCATGATTATTATGCAAATCACTACATTATAGGGCCAATCATTGAAATATGTAATTTAAAACGTGAATCAAAACCCCCCACAACATCATGAACATGAATTTTAATTCAATTTAAATCATGAAAATTCATAAATACACAAATCTTGGATTTTGAAAAGAGATTCTTGAGCCTCATGGGTGAAAAGGACCCATGAATCAACATATGACATACCTTGATTGTGAGTTTCTTGAAGTTCTTGGACTTGAAGAACTTGAATTTCTTGGTTTCTTCAAGAAGGATTTGGATATTTTTCTTGGGGATTATCTTTGAGAGAAAACCCTAATTTGATGTTGTGAATGAATAATGAACTTATGAGCCTTGGTCTAATATAATTAAAAATAAAAATGGGTGGAAAAAGACCCAAATACCCTTTAAAAAATGACTTAAAATTCACTAAACGGGACCTGTGATAGCTCGTGCGATGTTCTATCACTGGCTCATCAGTCTGTTGTTTCGACTGTCGTACATGGACCAAAAAAAGACTCACTGCCTTATAGCGACTGCGTGGGTGAGGGTCCAGCGCGAATTCGACGGTCCATCAACTTTTCTGTCGCACCTTATTTAGAAGGTTAACTCACTACTTTGGCTGAGATGGTTTAGGCGACGTTCTATCGCTAGGTCGACGGTTAGTCAACCTGGTCATCGCACCAGGGCAATTCTGACAGCTCTGAATAAAACATCCATAACTTTTTACTCCGATATCGAATTTGGATGAAATTAGTATCGTTGGAAAGCTAATTTAATTTCCCACATGATAAAAAGTAAAAATATTTAAAATTCCACATGTACAAATATAGATTCATATTTCAAAATAAATTTCTAACATTATTGGGATAATTTCAAGCTAGGTAGAAGTACGGGGTATTACACTTCTTTATATCGATCTTTATTTCATATTTTCCATATTATTTTACTTATATTATTGAGTAGTCCATTACTAGCTTTTCCAAACTACTAGTTTCAGATCTCTTAACGTTGTGTCCCCAGCCGACACAGGGGGCAGAATATCTTTTTCTCTTTCTGCATAGTGGTCAGGTGTTCTAGCAGTTCAAGTGTTGACATTAAAGCAGTGAGCTTCCATCCTTTAGAAGGCAAATATTTCATGGTCTTCTTAGATTATGTCATAAATTTATTTTGGATTTGATTTTGGCTATTATCAGGGGCTTGTACCGTCATATTATTGACTCCGAATTTATAGAAGCTTGTGGATGACTGTAGAATTGGGTAGATTGGATGTTGAATGTTGATATTAATGAATGGATAGACTTTCTTAAGTTATGATTATTAGTCTTATTTTCTCTATCTCATTATATGTTTGGAGTTCATCAGATACTTTTGGGTTGATATAATGGTTAGGTTGGGCTAATGGTGCGATCTATGATCCTCAGCGGGCTTGAGATGCCCATACGACAAGGCCCAGTTTTGGGTCGTGTCAATAGCATAAAGGATTATAAATATAACCACCTATACATGCCTATTTGGACAAGCTGAATAATGAATACCTATGGTGGCACGTAGTATATGGGACTAGGATAAGCTAAACCCTCACCCTTTGATGCTAGGTACTACTCCCTAAATCATACTATTGCTCATAAAATAAATAAAATTCACCAAAATATAAGCATATGAGATGATATGTCTATAAACACAATATTCTTTGGTTTCTACTTGATAATCATAAGTACATATGTAAATTTCAATCTAAATCTGAAATCACAAGTCTGGATTTTTTTAAATTGATTTAATGATGATAAAGTCATATATATTTACCAACTAATGGTATTTCATGCCAAGAACACAAAAATTCACTTCATGAGATCAATCAAACGAGTAAAAATATAAGTAAACTATGAATTTTCATAAGAAATGCAATATAACTCATAAGAGAGCATCATAGTTTCAAAATCATGTAAAGTGGGCATGTATCAAATTTATCAAATGTCACGACCCAATTTCTCAAATCATGAGGTGCCTACTATAATCCACCAGTAGGCAATCCAAACCGTAGTTCAGAACTACTAGTAACAGACTACCAAAAGAGAAAAAGGAACGAGTGAGGAATATATGAAATAAAAGGCTAACATACCTAATATAATCCCTAAACCTGGTGAAATCAGTACAAGAGCTTCTAGTATGTTAAGAAAATAAAGTTAAGTACCAAGGGAATTACACTGATACAACTTATCTCTGAATACAACATAAAGACTAGTCTAGTACATAAAACGGAGGAAAGTAATACTCGAAACGTTAGGATCTCACTCTATATCTCCAAAACATGGTTGCTCCACTCGACGCACACAACATCAGCGGTAACCCACACTATGATCTGTAGGTTGTATTAGTGTAGTATGAGTACCAAAAATGTGGTACTCGGTAGGTAATTGCTGACTGGTCTCGAAAGATAATGCAGATATATTCATTATATAAATAGAAATTGGAACTACACCCAAATTTCCAACAACCACATAATAAAGCTAGTGAGATATTAAGGGTAAACCAACCTACTAATATCAATAAACTAACATAATAAGGATTAGGAAGTATTAAAGATGAACTATTATATTCCATCCATGCTCAGGAATCTCAACACTATAGCATATATCATCGGCCAATATACAAATAAAGTTGAAAACCCAACTGAAAATAAGTTGAAATCAAACATTAAATAAAGCTAATAAACTAATATTATACTTTATTGGGTACAACCCCAAAATCATGTTTAAAACCAAAGATTTGAAGATAAATTTGTACCAAAATCAATGGTAAAATATGAATTCAAGGTTTAGAAACAATGGGAGGATTATCAAAAATTCCTTTAAAATTTCCTAAATTTAAGCTCTCAAGGTCTAAAATTGAAGAAATACGTATTAGGGTCCAAATGGAAATATTAATCTGTCTAAGTCAAATGGCCTTTGCTAATGCGAGCATCTGGTTTCTAACATAAGGATGCCCTAACCATGACCTTCGTGAATACAGACCTATGGCATTAAATGCAAAAAAAAAAAAACAATTCAACTCTTCTCAAATATAAACCTATGGTTGCCAACGTAGAAAGAAAACATAGGTCAATCCTGACCCTGGTTAATCCTTCATCATGAATATGCTCTACCCTCTTAATTGTAATTCACAAGGAATTCCATCATCTTGAATTGGATGCTAGGGCCGCAAATGCAATGAAGGATATAGAACCCTTGGGGTTTGCACCACACAGTGAGGGACCAGGTCCTTCAAAGTTAAACGCAAGCTATAGAATAGTAAAGCAACTATGAGGTGCTGGAAAAACAACTGCACTGCAAGAAAGTAAGAACACGGAATTTTTACGTGGAAGCTCAGAAAGGTAAAAACCATGGCTTGCCCTCACAAGAGTCAAATAAATCCACTATAATCAACCTCCTAATTACAGTCTATATTTTAGCCTACATCTAGGCTCTCTTTCTCTTGTAGCAACTCTACTACAAGCTCATTTCGGTAACTCTTCCAAGGACCTCTCTATCGATTACCTCTAATCTGCAAGTAACTTAGGTAACTCTACCTAAGCACTCATAAAAGAAACACTACTCTTATAGCATGAGTAGTTCGAATGCAAATCAGTACTCACTAAAGAACAATTTCAATTTAAGCTTACATAGATAGCTAAGAACTTGAGCAGTAATTTAATGGGGGTTTTCTTGCCTCTCTTCTCTTTTTTTAATTATCAAAACACACTTGATGGAGAAGCCTCTATTTTCTTATATAGCTGAGTGATGATTAAGCTAGAATATCATTGGACCAGCTGTCTAAATCATTACAAAATAGCACCTGCAAGTTTGTTACACAAGAGGATAAAACTGTGCAGACAACGCATGCCAGCTGTATTGTATCTTACATTTCCAGGGAGCTGGTCCCTTGCAATTTAGATGGGCATCATCAAAACTACATGTAGTAAAGAAGAATGCTTGCATTAGAAAACAACGACTCCAAATCTAAAAACTCTCCGAATGTACCTTCAAAGTTCATTCGAGATCCCATAGAAAAAAATCATTATGCTACTAGGATAATTTTGACGTTTTGGACTCAATGAATTCATTAGATTTTCTTTACTATGAATTATCCCCTGGAACCCCTTTTGAGCTAACTTTAACTAGTTTACATTTCAGAGGCCAAAATACAAAATAAAGGCTCGGGGCCAAATTAACCATGTTTCTAATTCAAAATCAATATTTCGAATCTAATGTAACTATAATAATCACCATTCGGAACTCAGATTACAAAATGTTGATTGAAATCAAAGAACTCGGAACCAAAATAATCCAAGAAATAAAAAAAGTGACCAAAATCGGCCACATATTTAAAAAGTTACCAAAATAGGCTAAATATAATAATTTATTACGTTTTATACCTTTTTCTTAATGGTTAACTAATGGAGTTGACCTTTTATTAAACGTAATAAATTATTATATTTTACATATTTATTTGTAAAACATAATAATTTCTTACGTTTTATCAAAAAAAATATGTAAAATGTAAGAAATTCTTACGTTTTACATGAAGTCCAAAATAATTGAAGATAGTGCTTTGTCACATCAGTAATAAATACTTTTTCTGAAAATAGTACCAAAACGTAAGAATTTCTTACGTTGTCTCTTTTTGGAAAACTAAAAACACGTAATATTTTCTTACGCAATTAACTTTTAGAATTTTCATTATTTTCCCACTTAGCATCCCATATCTGGTCCCCCCATTGTCTTCTCTCTTTGTTCCCACCACCAACCCTCACTTTCTGTTAGGGTTTTTGCCCTGATTTTCTTACTAAAATTAAGTTGTACTTTTTCTTGTAAGAAAAATAAAAGTAACCATAATTACTTTTACTTTTCCTGAAAAGAAAATATAAAACTTTTTCATATTTGGCAAACCTCTTTCTTAGAGGAAAGGTTTTGGAATTCTATAAATAGATGACCCCCTTCTCATTCCATAACACAATAGCATCCAAAATGTAGTCTTTAAAGAGTCTTGTTTAGGGGAAGATTTTCTCCCAATAGTTTTTATATTTTTTTTTCAATATTAGTTTTTTATATTTAGGTTGTTTGGCTAAAACATATTACTAGTATATTTTTATTATAGTTTTTTATCATCTGATTTATCATCTCTATTGTTTGCAAACTTTAAGCTTCCACATGACACCCTCTTGATTTAGAACCCAACAAGTGGTATTAGAGTCTTCGGTTCAAAGATTCAATGATTTGGTGAAACAATATTAAATAGGTTCAAAGTGGTTGCAAATCAAGTTGCAACCAATTTAGCGATAATGATGTTTTTGTCCAACTACATGTGGAGATGATATTTCAATCAACAATCTTGTTGTCATATATTTAAAAATAAAGCTCATTTTTAACCCTACAAAGGGCTTATATATTTTTAACCCGAAAGGGCTCATATATTTTTAATCCAAAAGCTCCATTCTTAAGCATGCCAAGCAGCAGTGATGAAGACTACATGAAGAACAAAGATCAAAGATGTGAAGAAGGTGGATCACATGAAGAAAATCAAGCCAAAAAGGGGAGATTTGTTAGGGTTTTTGCCCTGGTTTCTTACTAAAATTAAGTTTTACTTTTTCTTGTAAGGAAAATAAAAGTAACCATAATTACTTTTACTTTTCCTGAAAAGAAAATATAAAACTTTTCAATATTCGGCAAACCTCTTTCTTAGAAAAAAGGTTTTGGAACTCTATAAATATATGACCCCCTTCTCATACCATAACATAATAGCATCCACAATGTAGTCTTTAAAGAGTCTCATTTAGGGGGGGATTTTCTCCCAATAGTTTTTAAAAAAATTTTCAATATTAGTTTTTTATATGTAGGTCGTTTGGCCAAATCATATTAATAGTATGTTTTTATTATAGTTTTTTGTCATCTTATTTATCATCTCTATTATTTGCAAACTTTAAGCTTTCGCATGGCGCCCTCTCGATTTCGAACCCAACACTTTTTGGTAACCCCCACTCTCACTTTCACCAGTTGTTCTTCAGAATATATTGAAGAATTTAGATTTAGCAACATCAAGTTAGGTATGTTTCTTATAATTTAATTTTAAGTTTTATTTTAAACTTGTACTGATATTGACAGACATGTATCTAAATTTTATTTTATATTTCGTTGTATGAATTTTTTTTTAATCCAGTAAAATCGATGAATTTAATTTTTTTGGACTCATTTAAATGAATGAACTGAAAACAAGTCGAGTTGGACCCATTTCGTTTAAACATTTTGGTATTAAAGTATTTCATTATGTGGTACATAGGAACTAGTACCCGTGTTGTCTTTGTTGGGAAAAAGTGAAACTTTATGTATGTTGGCATCAGTTCCATCACTCTTTTGTTTTGTTATTGTCAACTTTATTGGATCATCTGGGAGCAGCACTAAAGTACTTAAGTGAAACTTTTGAGTGAAATAAATTTATCTTATTGATATATATATGAAATCCCACATGGATTAAATTTACTTTGTTTTGAGTATTATCTTTAAATGGTCTGTAGATAGTACTTCAGAAGCATCAAATTTCAAAGTTGATAAATGCTTTTTTCAGCATGTAATATTTTTGTTTTCAACTCTGTTGGCATCGACTTGACTTAGACATAGAAAAGGAAGTTGGTAATTATTAAAAATTCGAAGCTTAAGTTTCAAAGACTGAACTCTTAGGGTCAAAATGACATAAGATTGTTAGCAATTTCATCTGGTTGTAATTTCACAATAGTAATTTTCAAATTAAATGTTCAATAATAACAACAACAAAAAGATAGTACAAGTTTGTAATTATAATGAGTACATAATAGGTTCGTAATAAACTTGTAAAACATTGGCAATTTAAGTGAAAGCGAACATGAATTTAATTATGGGTGCAGGTTGTTACTTAAAATGGAGCTTTTCATACATCCCCGTCCTATTGAACCTACACTACTTAGACTAAAGAGTCATCATCGGTCGGAGTGGTTGTGGAAAGAAAAAATAACATTCAATTTATGCATCAGGCCTATCAGGATCGAGATGGCTTAGACTTTATTACTTCGGACTCACCGCATTAGCGTGTTTAAGAATACTTATCTAGTACGTAATTATATGATATCGTAAGAGTAGGTAGAATATAGTAGTTGAGAGATGAAGGTCGGAAAGTCATTGATTTAACCTATGTTTCGATGAGGCAACGATCACACTTTAGGATGTATAAGTCCTATTTGGTTTGCGTGTTGATAGTGACCCAATTTATCTAGCGAATATTTTTTGGGGAGGGCGTGCTATGCTACAGGCACTTACGGGATATGATGGGCCCATTAATGGCAGGAGTTTTTTGAGTTTGACAAATCTAACCGAATTCCTTAAAGATGAGTTAGAAATAAACCATTGGAGATGATACTCCAGTTGACATGGTGGAAAAGATTTTCCAATTATACATACTGGTGATTCTTGGGGATATTTTATTCCTAAACTCTTCGGGCATCTTGATTAGGCTACATTTTTTGGCATTCCTAGACCCCATTGGCCATGTTGGTAGCTATAGTTGGGGCAATGCAGTAATGGCCTACTTATACAGGTCACTGTGTTGTGTGTCATATGAAAGTACAGTTGTTCTATACGGATATCTACCACTTATTCAAGTAATTAAATGACTTATGTTATAATAGTGTTTAAATGAAATATGTGTATGATTTGTTAACTAATTTATTTTTTCACTTTAAGATATAGTGTTGGGAGAGGATGTTGCCTCTACAGCTAGGACTATATGAGCCGGAAAATAATAACACAGCACTGCCATATGCCACAAGATGGACAAGGGGTGTTGAAAGAAACACTGAGTCACACCATACTCTAATCTCTATTAGAGATCAGATAAATCATATGACGGAGGTGCAGGTAAGTCTTACTAACTCATGTTAAATATGAGATGTTAGTGGATTAATGTACTAGAAGGCATTTAGAATAATTATCCTGTCTATTATTAGTTGTTATGATTCACTCAAGTGGGACTGATAAATAAGTAATAAAGTGAGCGTTGTGATATCAGTGATAGTGATATTTGTATGCTAGTAAGACTAGTAAATTTATATAAGAATATTTGAAATTGTTAATTATTGTGATTGCTTGTTACTTTTGTTGTAATTTGAAAGAATAAAAGTTAATTATTGTAATGTTCAAAAACTTTTAATGTAATAGTTAAATCTTCTGGTTGCATGATGCATAAGAAGGATATGATTGCTTTTATTAATCCATTTAATTATTTTTATGCTGAGGTGATTGTTGACAAGCATATGTTGAGGTGGTTATTAAAGATTATGATTGCTCGTATTAATCCATCTAATTGTCTTTATGTAAAATAGTTTGTGTGGACACCGTACGATGTGATATTGCATACACTGCCTCTGTGTTCCAAGATTGATAAGTGTGTATGGACTTCACGAGAGCCTTTGCTTTTCTTAGAGATAGGTTAGTACCACGTGTATGGACTATACGTATGCCTTTGCTTTTCTTAGAGATAGGTGAGTACCACGTGCCTGATAGGGTAATGCGACAATTTAGTCTTCCTCAGCACATACCCCAGCCCCTAAAGTAGAAACCCAAGCACTTTGATGTTGATATGCGTACTAGGGTGGATCAGTCGATGATTGACCTATTAGGTCATTATTTTACTGATTGGAGAGATCGATATGAAAAATTGGTTGTGTCGATCCATGGTGCTGTACTGAGAGATTATGCACTATGGTTCTTGAGGCATGGATGGTTTCTGGTATGCAACCCTGCTATAAAGGTACTTATAAATTTATAATTTTCCTGTAACAAAACATACTTATATAATGTAGGAGTTTATATTTGTTTGATTTATGTTAGATAAATAAGGATAAATTAACATTTTCATTTTGAAGTTTGGATTTTCTAAAGGACCTCAAGGGACGACCCTTGAAAAAGTAATTTCTAGATCATAGTAATATACTATAATTTTATAATCTTTTTATCTCTGCCTTTATCTACAAGAATATTGCAGAGCTGGATTTGTTGCTTTTGCTGGTAGTGTTGTTGCATTATCGAGGGGACTTCGCAAGATTCTCAAGATTTCATTAGAATTGCAAAAGGATCTTACACATGCTTTGTGTGGACATGAAATAGAAAGTATGGTAAAGCAGACATTTGAGGAGGCTCGTGATGCCATAACACCAGATAGGCGTGGTGAAGGGCGAGGACGTGGTCGTCCAAAGGGACGACCCCGCAACGTAATTGTACATGAGTTGTTTAATGAGCCATCACCGTCTACTCATGTCGTTCCATATGAGGTCATTCCTTACATGGCTGGACCCTATAGCATAAGGCCAATGGAACTACTATCGCGGCCTACAGATGGGAGACCTAGGCGAGATGTGGAGGCAGATCGCCTGAGTTATGGATCAGCTATTGGCGATGGTTATATGTCGGATATGCCGATAAGTAATACAATATTTTTTCCTAACTAAGGAGTTATGTATTATTATCATGTCATTATGGTGTATGTCTTGTTGTAGGGCCCCTCTAGTACACAAAATGTTGGGCAAGCATTCACGCAACATACTGCTTTTGCCAATAAAACTAATTCTCTGTTTGGTAATACCAATGAGATGTTTGATGTGTCAACGTCTGGTTGTAGGTTGGAGTCATTGTTGAGTTATACTAGGCCGACATCGAGTGGCTTTAACGTTGAGACACATCTTAACTTAATTTTGTAGTTTAAACTTCTTTGTTTTATATATATTCTTTATAATATATACTTAACTTTTTGTTAATTTTGTTATTAGCTGGATAGTATGTCTTTTCCTGCCTCTATTTGCCAAGCCGGAGAAATAGGCCAGAGTGATATCCTCCCCACATGGGTCATACCTCCCAATGACACGCAGGTATACTTATTTTTTATTATAATAATTATTAGTTCATTCTATATTGCCTTAATAGATAATGTTAAGTCGTTTCAGTTAACTTTTGTTTAATTTCGTTATTAGCTTCAAAGTTCTTGTCCTATTACCTTAGCGGACAGGCATGGTTTGATAAGTCAGAGTGCTATGCATCGATTAGAGGTCCCTTATACATACAGGTTTAATTTATTGTGTTAATTCTGTTAATTTTTTGTGTTAACATTAATATTGGCCTACTTATATAAATATTGTTATTACTTTCTTTGTTCAGATTGACGGTTCTTCTTCAGTAGTCCCGTCTTCGGATGAAGACGAGTTCATTATAATAGATGTACACATGGCTCACACAACCGGGCCAAAAGTGCCTGTTATGAGGGCAAAAAAGAAATAGAAGGAGATTCTTCCAACTAAGACGAGGAAGGATGGCGATGGATTTCGGCCTTTGGATGCTCTAAGCAAGCCAAAGGGTTGTGGAACATAGTATACTTCCGTAGGTACTCTAATTTTTTGGTGTGTATTAAAGAATCATTTTTCCATTTATTTTGTCTTTTTTTTCTAGGCTTATTTTCAAGTATCATTGCAAGTATGATTTCGTGGTTTTGGGTATTCGTTGTTGACAATGCTGCATTCTGCAATGTGATCAATTGCTTGTGTAGAGAAAGGATTTTCCATGAAGTGTTTAATATTGCTGAAGATACGCCTCAAGGTGCGCAAATGATAGATTCTCTTTGTCAATTTGGGAGGTATAATGGGGCTGGTATTCAATTTGGCTACTTGCAGTCAGAATTTACGTACAAGTTATTGGTAGAAAGTTTGTGTCATGTAACTGATCTTTTTAAGGCCAAGCAATTTGGCAATGTGATGTTAAATAAGAACGATGTTGACAGAACATGGATTGCCATACTCCTACACCCTCTTCCATTATCCTATCATAAACTTGTGTGTAACTAGCTTCCTTCTATAAATCAAACTTTTATGTAATACTTAATGCCAAATTAATGGTGTCAATGTAACAGAAAATAGTGAGAGTAACTGGATAGACTTTATGTGGCATTTATAACATTGAAATTTGTCTCCCGCTTAATCGTAGTACGATAGTTTATGTGGCTTTTTTCTGCTGTGTTTGTGAACTTGTTGTTCTAATTTCAGGTTACTCAATTTTTTTTTGGTTGATTGTAGATTACTGAAGATTTGTTATGGGATCTGTTTGTTCAAGCAGGTCCAGTAGGTATGTCTAAGTCTTAAAATGAATAGCTTCCCCCTTTAAAAGGGGATAAATCGGTGGAGCGTCTTGATAATGGGGTGTGATAGGTTTATTGGTTCTTCTTTCAACTGCATTCGTTTTTTTTTGATATATTTCGTGCCTGTGGAAATAAGGCTTTTAGCGAGGGAAAATTTGGTCATTAAAAGTCTTGTTCCAATTGCTATTAGCCAATAACACCAGAAAATGAACTTTGTTTGGTTATAACTGCAAGCTATATATTGCTTGGTTTCTCCAAGCTATATGAGCTTTAAAGGTAGACTAATGAAGAAGTTAAGGAGATTCAATATCTACTATGTATACACAAAAAAGCGATCTTTTTTATATTGTGTATAGTGTAAAGTTTTGACAAAGGAGTTTAGATAGATCCGTTCTTTAAGGGAACAGCAGTGTATGTGTAGCTTAGTTATAGTTTTTTCATTCTTTTGTTCGAATAATTATAATTCGTGTTTACTAATTGTGTTTACTTGCATTACACATTGGCACTTTTCTTTGCCAACGCCCATGTTCTAATTGCGCTTGGTGCTTAAAGCTCCAACAGACGTTGGCCTTTTGACTACTCTGGCATATTGATATGCGCATTGTCTCTGTGCCTTTAACAGGTAAAGATTCTGGTATGGACCAGGTGCCTCTTCTGTGGCCCTCTCACGTTAACATTCTGCTTCCTCAATTCGGTTGCAGTTAGTTATAGTTCTACTACTGCTCTACCATTTGGCAGAATTATGTTAATAGTACTCGTGTGGACATTAGTGACATCGCCACTACTTGTATTAGGCGGAATTGCTGTCAAAAATAGCAGTACAAGCTTCCAATCTCCATGTCGAACCACAAAGAGTCCGAGGGAAATTCCAGTACTCCCCTGGTACCGTAGTACCATCCCTCAGATGGCGATGACAGGGCTATTACCGTTTACTGCCATATACATCGAGCTCTATTAAATATTGGAAAGTGTATGGGGTCAAAAGATTTACACTATTTACAGAATATTGTTTATAGTCTTCATTCTTCTGCTGATAGTAACCGCCTTTGTCACAGTTGCATCGACTTATTTCCAACTCGCCGCAGAAGATCATAAATGGTGGTGGAGGTATGAATTAAGCTTGTTTCTTTTTGTTCATGTTTCATTTTCTTGGCTTAGCTTAATTGTCTATAGTTCCATGTTACTTTCTTGATTGATTGTTGCTCAGACTATTCAAAAATGTTGACATGTACATGTCGTGTCCTCTAATGGCTAATAGCAATTGGAACAAGACTTTTAACGACCAAATTTTCCCTCGCTAAAGGCCTTATTTCTTGTAGTTTTAGTTCTTATGGTTGTGGTGTCTCACCAGGAGTAGGTAATAAGGTGTATGTATAATGTTAAGACAAGTTAGTAATCTATTCTAATTGTTACTGCCGAGCATAATGTCACCGAAAAATACACTTATTTCCACTGACCATCTTCATTGGAAAGTGAAAGTGTAACACCATCTTTCTCCTCTTTATCTACCTATTATTCTCAATTTCTAAGTATTCTTCCACTTTTGGTGGTTGTTAATAGACAAAGATCTTGGTTTTCCAGTGATAATATTGTAAATTCATGCCATAAACCTGAAGAAAGAATGTTAATATCGGATGACTTCTTTGAGAACTATTCAACCCTCATTTGAACTATGTGAATTGTCTCATCCAAACATTTATGTTTGTAAAAAGAGAACTTTTAGGAGTTTGCCAACAAGCTTTTGAAGCACTATATGCTCTTCAACTATTGGTTTGCACTGGACTGATTTTCTCTTTTTGTTACAAACAGAGCCGAATAGTATTACCTTTGGTTTCTGCTGGTGGGATCGTTGCCCGTGCTACTGCATCTTGCATAACAACTTCATTGGACACCATATCATATGCAGTTATGATAGGTTCCTTTCATATCTATACCAAGGTTGGTTTAGCAATTCAACGAGATGAGAGCCATTCAATCATCGATGAGAAACTTGGAGTGTAAAGTAAGCCCGAGGATTGTATGACACCAGTTTGATTGGCTTAATGAAGCAATATATCTTCGGGAATATATTTTCCCTCTGTTGAAGTAAGAAAAAAGTTTCACAATGATGATTAATGAACAACATGTACAATATATACTGTAAAGTGAAAATAAAATAAATGTAATGAAGATTTTATGTGTGTTTAGTATTTTATATCATCGAGTCCAAGTTTAGAATAGGTATAATTTGATGGTCTAAGTATTAAATTACTGTTGAATGGGATTTCCATATATAATCACATGTTATTGATTTTTCCCAACTCTAATCTAAGGCGAGATATTTAATTAAATAACTAATATATTATTGAGTTAGTCAAGCATTCGGAACGAAATAACACCCTTTTTAATCTTCAATATAATTTTACGAGTGAAGTTTCCGAATGGTGAAATGAATACAAATGTTATCTTTATTATAAGCTACAAATAATATTTTTGATAGACAAGAAAGGTCGTGTAACTAAAAGGTCATGAGTTCGAGCTGTGAAATATTTTAAAAGGGTAAAGAGAAAGGGCATATCATTAGACTGCACACACATTTTTATTTTTATTTTGTGGGGCTATTCAAATGCCAACTTTTGTTCTACGGTATATTTAGAACAGTGTGAGTAACTCACATGTTGTCACATCAATATCACTATTGATATGTCACTATATGATTGATCGATCAAATTCAAGTTTTTCTTTATTTGACATTGAAAAATGAAATTAATTATTACGTAGTATAATAATTTATAAAAGAAAAGAAATATTATGTTTGATTTGTCACTGCATTAATGACCGGTCAAACACAACTTTTTCTTTATTTGACACGTCCCATCACCAACGAAGAAAAATAATGAAAAATAAAATTAATTACTTCGTTCGTTTCAAAAAATATGATCTACTTTCCTTTTTAGTCCATCTCAAAAAGAATGACCCCTTTCCTTTTTAGCAACCTTTTAATTTTAACTTTTTATGTGACATGTTTAAGACCACAAGATTCAAATATCTTCTTTATTTTCTTAAACTACATGGCTAGTCAAACTAGGTCATTCTTTTTTAAAAGGAGGGAGCATTACGAAAACGTAATATTTATTTCCTCTTAAATACTGTAAATACATCAGTGATAGCACAACAAAATCATTTCACTCATTCACAATGCATAGAAATGATCGATTTAAAAGTTGGTTTGCACTAAGAGCCGAGAAGGGAAAGGGAAGCTCCTACACCCAAAAAAAAAAATTTTGATTGCTATACCGACATAACAGGTAAACAATGGTATGGATTACTTCGTCTACTTCTAAATGAACCTATTTCCTTCTATTATGATTTAGTCGGATATATCATCGAGAGAGAGGCACAATCCTCTAAACCAAAAGATGTGTTAATTTAGGGTGAAAGACTTCAGTGGCCCAAATTATATTCAAAAAGATGTGATTATGAAGTCTTATGTTGCTGGCACGGTTTGACTGTACCACAGAAAATCTTAGCAACTTTTCAAACATATAAATTCAAGGATGAAACATTAGTTATTGAACACTTGAATATGGAAATATGTGAAATAGAAAAAGTACTAGAAACCTTTCATGTACTAAATGATCTTAACTATCAGAAAACTGATGAAGAAGCACACTGGCAACTCCTGAAAAATTTAAATTTACACAAAGATGCTTCTTA
This sequence comes from Capsicum annuum, assembly GCF_002878395.1. Taxonomy (NCBI): domain Eukaryota; kingdom Viridiplantae; phylum Streptophyta; class Magnoliopsida; order Solanales; family Solanaceae; genus Capsicum; species Capsicum annuum. The sequence goes on along the minus strand of NC_061122.1, from coordinate 100,218,236 downwards.
TCCTATATATCCAGTTGTTAACGAGTGGTTAGGCAGAAAAAAATATTTACCACAAACCTTAGATTTCGGAGTACCATATTGTAGTCTAAATCAATTAAGTATTTGTCATGAGTCTGTGCAAAAAATAAGTGAAAATTCAAATGTAAATAGTTATGACGATGATAACGTCGATTTTGTTGCAGAAACTCTGCATAAATGATTAGTATGACAAATTTATTGGTCATAAAATTATTTATCATAAGCACAAAAATAAAAATTATTCAAAAAATAATTGTTTCACATACGTGAGAAAAAAGTTCATATGTACTAACAATCTACTCAACAAATACTGAAAATTTGTACAATAAAGTCAACTACAACCACATGAGGTATTTCTAACTCGAGATGAACTAGCGTTGCGATCTAGCGAGGGACAATTGGGCTTATCATGACCAGTATGTTTGCACAATGAGCACTTTCAAAAGAGCGTGCTTGCTGGAACGTCCATTTCATCATGCATGTGATTTATTTTTTTGGAGCCCAATTTTTGTAGAAATCTTTTGTTAGCTATCATAATAAACGGACTTGGAGGCCAATACGCCTCATCGCCGAGTGAATTAAATTGTCCGAAGTACGCTTTCTGATTGTTGCGCACACTATATTTTTGTGCAATATTATCCCATACTTGGTACCCAATTTGGTCAAAGCCATTAATGGAATGAGAACATGGAAGGTGATATGATTGTCATTTACCACATTGATATATTCCTTGCGATGCATTAACGATGTGCTTATTACCACCATAGCTACGGTACGTACGTGTCAGCACCTCAAATATATTATCTCTTTGTTAATGATAGTTGATGAGCGTGTGGCCCTCTGATTTTATACGATTATCCTCAAAACATTTGAATGGATTTGGCATCCATTTCTGACTTTCCGATATTAACCGTATAGCATAAGCTGATCTTGTAACAAGTCGGCCCACAACCTATTTATAAGTCAGTCTTACCATTGCGGTAACTAGTAGTCCCCTTACGGGCTTTAGGATTCCATTGAAGGATTCGAAACTATTTGTTGTCATCATTCCCCATCTTCTGCCATCGTCTTTGTGTACTGCCCATTTTTCAAGATCATACCTCATTAATCATGCATAGGCTTCCATCCTAATCTCTTTAATCTCCTGCATTTTTTTAAAAACATTTTCTCCTAATGATGTGTTGCAACTGCCCATAGCAGATTATTTAGAGTATAATTTTTAAATTGTCTTTGAAAATTAGCCTTGAGATGCCTTACACAATATCTATGGTAAGCAAATCGGGCCTGCCAATTAGGTGGGCTATATAGAGTTAACAATATTCCCTGGTGCCTATCCAATAGTAATGTTACGCCTCTACTATTCCTGACAACATGATGATTTAAATGATTCAAAAATAAAGTCCAAGTCTCTTTGCTCTCATTCCCAGCTATTGTAAAGGCCAAGGGAAAAATTGAGTTGTTATCGTCCGTTCCAACTGCAATGAACATTTTGATGTCATATTCATCGTACACATGTGTTTCATAAATTTATATCACGGGACAATAGTAAAAAAATCCATCAACACATGGCTTGAAAGTCCAGAACATATAGTTGAATATCGATTCATCGACATCATCATACCGCTCCAACTTCCATTCCACAACAGTGCCTGGATTGTAGAATTTTAAAGCATGCATGTACCTCGGCAACTGATTGAAAGAGCCTTCCCAAGTATCGTAGATTTTTTCAAAAGCACGTTTGTGTCCGAGATAGGCCTTTCTTCTACTTACCATTTTACCATATGCTTTAAGAACCGTTGTTTGACAGTCTTTCATAGGAAACATGATATGTTCAAATCATAATAATTTTCAAACACAAATACGTATTTTGTTATTGAAGTAAAAAATAACCCAAGGATAAAATAATACCTTGGTGTTTTTTCTATATTGGTGAGGAGAACGGAAGCAATCATCTCGACATTCAAATTCAAGTGACCTTCACGACACGTACCTATATTACATGTGTATTCATCATAGTATGTCCCAATTGTCCACATATTAGTCTCTTTGGACTTATATGTAGTGGCCTTAAATCCACACCTTTGATCTGCACGCCTGTAACAAATTCGCCATGATGTTTTTGTTGACTTATTGATATAGTACTCTCTCACCCACTTGTAATGTAAAAGATTAAATGCTCTTTGCACCTCTTTCTTTGACTTAAACAACGTGCCTTATTCAATATAAAAATTACTATTCATATAATTTTATGGTTCACGCCACGTACCTTGTGATGTACATTTATTTTTGTGGGTATCCATAAACACATCTGGACCATATAAAGGATGGTTAAGATAAAGAATTGCACGATGATAAAATTCAGGGATATGCACTGATGGTGAGCTGACTATTAAATGCAGATTTTGTGGTGACAAAGATTCTTCAACGTGTCTAGGACTCATGGACATTGGTCTTGCTGAGAGATTGGGAGTCATAAATTCATCATTACTCGATGATGCTACAAATGGGATTTCACCATCAGATTCATCAGTATTAGGCAAATAATCACTATCACTCTAATCTTGATCGATCATTTGGCTGATCAACATTGTCGATATTCGCAAGAACATTGGGCTAATCTTACGTAATATTTACCCTAAATATGAAAAATAAAATATATAAATACATATGTTTATCATATTAATTAAAACTACTCAAATTAAACTTCAAATGGTGAACGTACCGATAATAGTCAGTTGCACCAAAACTAGATGACACATGCACATTAGAGAATGTTTCAGCATTTTTCATCGATCCAAACTGTGAGGTCTGTCCAAAATAACGATCTTGTCCATAACTTGGAGCAATATTCATTTCATCTTGTGGTAAAGACCTAGCAACATAAATAGTAATCAAACACTAAAAATATTTTGTCAAATTTTTTTAATAAAAATGACACAAATTAATGAATGTTACCAGTCATTTTCATTAATAGTTTTGTTCAAATCAAAATCATATTTGTCGGTATGAATATTTTGATATTGAGTCATGTGAGAAAATTCACTAGACTGAGTTAAGGGGATTATCTCCGGGATTTTACGATTTTCTAATTGAGGAAACACATCATTCAATAAAGGGGAATGATAACAGCTAAACCTGGGCTCCTTCCTAACGTACACTTCAAGCACGATTGGCTTGATTTGATCTATGTAGTCATTCGGAGCCCTCAAAAAGTCACCAAACGAATCGTCATCATTTATTAGCCATTCACCAAAATTTACTTGGCCTTGACCTAAAAATGACATTGGATATTTTTCAATTATAATTAATTTATAATCGAAACTAGTCAAACCCATCCTTTTATAAAGTGAATCACATCATTTTTTAAATCGAAGATCCAGTGGATACTTGATATTGTATTTCAGGGGACAATTATAATGTATGGTGTTTCCATAATAGATAATGTCACCATCCCAAAAGAAAGAAACTCTAACTTTTGATTTTGAAGACATTCTTCGTGATTGAAACTAAGAAAGATAAAGGAATGATGAAAATGTTAGAGAATGGTGAACCAATATGTTGAAGGCATTCTTATATAGTGTTTGCAGGGGCTTAGGAGCCAAAAATAAAATGGAATAAAAATATAATGTATCACTTAATTATTAAATCCTTTTCGTGACACGTCACATAAAAAATTATACATTCAGAACTAATAAATTTAGAAAAAAAATAAAAGGATTTTCAACTACGCAATTTTAATTATTCAGTCCATTTGTATGAGATGTCACATCAATAATTATACATTCACCTGATAAAATTATAAAAGAATATAATTTTTCTACTACGTTTTACTAAAAAAGTAACTTTTTAATACTATTTATGAAAGAAGAAGTCAAAAAAATAAACTCTGCGGTACTTGAATTAACAAAACAAATCAATAATTTGAAAAAAAATTATTACATTTTACATACTTTTGATGGGACAATGCACTATTTTTTAAATTTTTTTTGTGTAAAACGTAATAGTTTTTTACGTTTTACTAAATTTTTTGTAAAAACGTAATAATTTATTACACTTTACAAAATTTCAATTACATCTCTTTCTACTTATTATCCCTCTTCCTATTTATTATCCTTCTTCCTCCATCACTTTCACTCTAAATAAAAATTTCATTCTATTGCTTTTTCCTTTATCTACTTATTTCTAACTCCGCGAATTATAATAGGAGATTTGTTTGTGCATGTGGGTCTCCTCCAATTTTGAGAATTTCATGGTCGAATGACAATCCCAGATGTAGATTCCTCAATTGTATGCATTATGGTATATTTAATTTTTATATCCTCTCATCTTCTTTTTTTATGTTCTGCAGTAACTAAATGTTATCACTTTCTTTGTTATGAATTGCAGTCTCTATTTCAAAGTAGTTGCAACTTTTTTGATCGGTATGATCCAGAATTCCAATGTCAAGTCAATATTGTGATCTTGGGTTTGTTGAAGAAGACCAACAAACAATAAAAAGAGTTGAAAGGCAAAAGGCTATTGAAGCTAATTTTGTGCATTAGTTTCATATGTAATAGGATGATTTTCATTGTGTCGTTGAATTGAAAATTGATGTTGGCGCATGTAATGGTGCATTAGTTTGATAAGATGGTGTATTTTGACAGATCTAGTTATATTTCTTTGATGATTAAAGTAATATATTTGTAGGTACATTTCTAATATTTCTTGGTTATTGTTGGCTTCTCTATAAGAAGATGAAAACTTCTATTATTTATAGTTATATTGGTTATTGGGTTATCGGTTTACCAATAAAAAAATTGAAATTGAAAAAATAACACAATAGTTTTGTTTTTATAAAATCGTTAAAAAATAACGATAAATCAATAACATTTTTATTGGTACAATTTTTGTACACCCCTAAATTAAATTATGATTTTTTACTCCATTAATTATAATAAGAAACGTATTTGTGCTTATGAGTCTCCTCAATATCCTAATCGAAACACTAATCGAAAACTACAATGAAATATTTACCGAAAAAATTAATTTCATAGTTTTAACATACAAAAAAATATAATTATTTTAGATAATAGCATATTTGATAGACGAAAATTCAACATTTCACTATTTTGGAGTAAAGAAAAACTCAAATGTATAATATTTTTTAGAGAGAAATTGGATAATTAAGGATAGAAGTGGTTATTTTTTTATATAGTATAAATATAAAGAAAGTGCTAAGTTCATGAGGTAATTGATACTTTTTTTAAAAAAAAAATTATTTATGTAAAACATATAAATTTATTACAGAGAGAAAAAATAAATTACTTGGACTAGAGGTGAAGTGTAAAATGTAAATAAATTTATTAACATAAAGTAAAAAAATTTATAACAGTGAAACTTAAAAGTGTAAGAAGACAGAGAAAAGAAAATGGGGTGGGGGTGGGGGACCACGGTGATGTGAAAGAAGTGGGAGAAGTGGGGGGGGGGGGGGGGGGGGGGGGGGGGGGGGGGGGGGACCACGTTTTAAATTTGCTAGAAAAAGTGGAACTCATAAGAAATTCTTACGTTTTGGTACTATTTTCAGAAAAAGTATTTATTACTGATGTGATAAAATATTGTCTTCAATTATTTTGAACTTCGTGTAAAACATAAGAATTTTTTATGTTTTACATATTTTTTTGATAAAACGTAATAATTTATTACGTTTATTAAAAAGTCAACTCTGTTACTTGACTGTTAAGAAAAAAGTGAAAAAAAGTAATAAATTATTACGCTTAGCCTATTTTGGTCACTTTTTTTATTTCTTGCTTATTTTGGTTCCGAGTTCGAAATCAAACTAATCACTTTAAGGCTATTCCAAAATCACAATCCCATATAAATCACTTTCGAATACATGAGAGACCATGCAAATCATTCCCTCAACTCATAAATGATATAAAGCAATAAAGGATAAGGTCAAAATGGTCAAAATACAAAAAAAAAAAATTAAATACGAGGGTTATTGCATTAGTAGATTAGATACTAGGAAGAATCAAGTCCTGGACAAATAATTTCCTTTTTTATTCAGGAGACATCAAGGGTGTGTTTGGTATTCTGGAAAATATTTTCCTATTTTCCCTTATTTGGTTATAATATAACTTTGGGAAAAATATTTTCCAAAGGAACTCATTTTCCTCCATTTGAAAGAAAATGACTTCCCTTATGGGCCAAGGGAAGTCATTTTCTAAAAAATATTGAGATGTGACTTATGCGAACTTGGAATCAAAATAAATCAAAATATGAATAAAATGACCAAACTAGGTCATCTATTTAATAAGTTACCAAAATAGGCTCAACATAATAATTTATTACATTTTATACCCTTTTTTAACGGTTTGATAGCGGAAGTGTACAGTAAAAAAGTTTTAGTAAAACGTAGTAATAATCTATTACGTTTTACAAAAAAATTTTACTAAACATAATAATTTATTATGTTTTACAAAAAAAATTTTAAAACGCTATAATTTATTACATTTACATGATTTGATATAAAGAAGTGATGTGATAGTACACCGAGGCTTTTTAAAAATAAATTATAAATTAAAAATTTATGGCTTTTTTAACTTTTATAAATTAAAACTTTTTATTACAATTTATAAGTTATAACTTTTTATTACGTTTCGTACCAAAATTTTTTTAAAAAAAAGTTATTGCTTCAGTTGTCAAATCAAGTACCACCAAGCCCACTCTTTTTAACTTTTTCTTTCATAAATCGTATTAAGAAGTTACTTTTTTAATTAAAAAAAATACATAATTATAAATTTATTTTATTAATACATAATAAAAAGTTACATTGTTTTCTAAATTTGGTCAGATGAATGTATAATTGTTAATGTCACATCTCATACAAACGGATCGAATGATAAAAAATGTTTAGTTAAATATTTTGTTTTAGAAAATATATTATATTTTTAATTAGAGGGCCACGTATTCATATAAAGTTAAAATTTAGTTAGAAAAAAAAAAAATCTTCTATTGTAATACCGTGTACCTTTTCCTAGCTTGAAATCATCTCAAAAATGTTAGGAGCCTTATTTGAAAGATGAATCCTTTTGTACGCGTGGTATTTTTAAAATTTTTACTTTTTGTCATGTAGGAAATTCAATAAGCTTTCCATTGATATAAAATTCGCCTAAATCCGATAACCAGGTAAGAAGTTATGACTATTTCAAGTTCCCATCGTAAAATAGTGCCATATTGGTCAGTGGTGTGCCGCGCCACAAGCTAAAATGGAAAATTTCCTTTTCCAGTGTCTCAGCGTGATTTTTTCCGCGTCGCACCAAAGTTCCATGTTGCAAAAGAAGGAGAAAAGCGATGGCTCCACGTCGCGCCATCCCTCAGTTTCCCAATTGTCAAATTTTAGTGACACGACGCGATAGCGCCGCGTCGCGCCAGGGGTCCAATTTGGAAAATTTTTACTAAAATTACAAGACACGTCCAGGGTTAAAATGGTTAATTTTATACCCCTGTTTAAGTCCTTTAACACGTGATTTAGCCACTTGTCACCCAAAATACACTTTCTTCTCTCAAAAACCTCTCAAGAACAACCTAGGGCTTTTCATAGAAGATTCAGAAATAAGAATTTTCTCCGTCAATCTTCGTGTATTTATGAACCAAGGTATGCATAGTGTTCATTCATGGACTCATTTCGTCCATGAAGCCCAAGAATCCCTTTTCTAAATTCAAGTTTATGTATTTTCTTATGAATCTCATAATTGGGCTGCTCTTGTTCATGTGGATAATGAGAAATTGAATTCTACTCCATGTTGGGTAATAAATTCTATGTGGGTTAAATTATTATAGATATAGATTCATGCAAACCTATGACTAAACCCTTGAATGATGAAATTAGAATTGAACCATGATAATTAATTATTGTACAATGATGTTTACATGCATCATGCCTATAATATGTTTGATTAAATGCGTAGGTGAAGGAAAAGTTCCTAACTAGAATGATACCATGAAATCCCCATGTATGTACAAGTTATTCCTATCACATGTTTTGATGAAATGCTTCTATAAATGTATTATGGATTATGATGTTAGTTAGATGTTCAAGTAAGTTATGCTTGGTCAGTTTCCTTCCATCGAGTCCTGGGGGTATTTGTACCCAAAACATTAGCTGTGTGCCTAGAGCTATGTCATGTTTTCATGATACTCTCAGTCAAGCTATGCATCCTTAGACTTTAGACAGTCTTATGACTCAGAAAATCTCCATTATCTCATGAACTCAGTCAGTTGTCAGATATCAGTAGTATTCTGTTAGTTAACGAAATTCAGTAACTCAGCCCATGTTCAGTTCAGTAAATCGTGTTCAGAGTTTATTCAGATAGGAGTAGGAATTAGCACCGAGTGAACCCAAAGATGGGAACACACACTATCAGATGAGGGTGTGATTCTTAGAAGTCATCCTTGCGTTCCAGAACTATGTTGCCAGAATAGGTTGAGACAACAACACTGTCTGATGAGGGTTGATGAGGTGGATAAGCACTGTCAGATAAGGGCCCCACCGGTCTTTTAGGGACACTATCAGATAAGGGTCACCCACAGCTTGTCCTTATCAGGGGCACGGTATTGTCACCCACAGCTTGTCTTTTTCTCTCTTCTCATCCATTGTTGTTTTCTCTCTCTTACGATTTTGTTGTTCATTATTTCTTCTTCTTCTTTATTCATCATCTTCTGCTTTATTATCACCATCTTCTACTTTATTATTATCTTCATCTTCTTTTTGTCGACTATTTGTTGTTGTTGTTGTTGTTGGTACAGCGCTACTGCTGCTATCTGGCCAATTTCTTAGGTCAAAATTTGTTTGCTACATCACTTTCCACTTTGGCCTTACTTCATAGGTGACTTTGGTAAGTAAAATTATGATTTTTATTCGTATTTGTCATCTGGGTACACTTCTGTTTTTCCGATAATGGATAGAACCCCGATCATGAATCCAACATAAGTAACCACAATTTAAACAAATCAATCATTTGGTGCATCATATGAGTTATTTGTTACATCAGACTGTTTATCTGTTGCATCAAAAGATTTATCTGTTGCATCAGACTTATTATCTGTTGCATCAGACATATTATCTGTTGCATCAGAATGTTTATCTGTTGCACCAAACTAATTATCTATTGCAATGAATGATTAATCTGTTTGGAACAACACAAATCAGCCCCTGCCACAAACCCAACAGATAACTAATATAGTACTAACTCTTGCTATTTCTACTGGATTCAAAATTATTCCATATGTCCAATTACCCGTCCCAAATTTCATAATTCAATTTCTCATTTTACTTGTCTTTTTCATTAATCAAGAAAAAATTTAAAAAAAATCATGTTTTACCCTTTGCATTAATCATTTTTTCTTCAAATTAAAATGAAAACATCATTTAATAAGGGGATTATATGCCGATCGATGTTAAAAGTTTTCTTCTCTTATGAAATTTTGATTGAATAGCAAACAATGGTTATTTCAAACATGTCTACTGTCCCACCAACTGATCAGTGGGTTATGGTAAACTAGACATGTTATTAATTATTTTTCTTAACCAATGTGACATCTCAATTTGGGATGGGTAATTTGAGACGGAGGGAGTACGAATTAAAACGTTAGAGCCAAACAACAAACTAGTCATCTGCTGAAATAAACTATTTATCTGTTGTATCAGACTTCTTATCTGGTGCAACATGAGTAATCTGTTTTGAACAACACATCAACCCCTACCACAAACCCAACAGATAAATCTTGTTATTGCTAATGAATTCTAAATTATTCCTTTTTACGACAAATCGTCGATATGTTTGTTGAGAAGATAATAGATAGAATGAAACTTAACTATGGATTAAAACATCAAAGATCAAGCATAATTTATTTTATTAAAAAAAACAAATAAAAATACATATAATAGACTAAAAGAAAACCAATAATCTAATTATTATTATTATTATTATTATTATTATTATTATTATCATGATTCCCAGCCGGCCAATCTTCAATCAGAAGTATTCTTGCTCTAACTCCTCCCAGTTCCCATTGCTGGTCACGTTCACGATGTCTTGCTGAAAAGCAGCATCCCACACTAGGTCAGTCATAATCTTCTAGAGTGTAATATGAAAGACGAGATGCAATAAATAAATAGAGTGTAGTTGAATGAATGATTGAGTAAGGAAGGACCTATTTATAGAGAATTGAATTTGAATGAGAGATAAAAAGGCACGACTGTTCACCTCTATTCATTAATTATATTTTTGATTAAATTAAGAAAATAAATATTGTGATAATTTATTACTTTTCAGATTATTATTATTAATTAGTTCTTTCCAAGAACCATTTTTATTGAGTTGTGGCAACAGATTTTATATTTGTTGCATCAAATAACACATCTGCGACAACAGATATATCATCTGTTGCAATAAATATAAAATATGTTGCATCAGATAACCTATCTATTGCAACATATAAGCTAACTGTTCACCTTTATTTATTAATTATATTTTTTATTACTGTGAAAAGTAATGACTTAATTAATTAAGAAATATTGTGATAAGTCATGACTTTTCAGATTATTATTATTAATTAGTTCTTTCCAAGAATCATTTTTATTGAGTTGTGACAACAGATTCTATATCGGTTGCATTAGATAAATTATCTATGACAACAGATATATCATCTGTTGCAACAATAGTGAACCTATTGAATCAGATAATATACTTGTTGCAACATATAATCTACTTTAAAAAAAACTATCATCATATCATTAATCCAAATTTGCTGACTTTTTTATTTTATAAATTAAAAAACACATTGTCAAATTCTTTAATAAAATAATAATCATTTTTATTTTCTGGCCACAGATTGTATATCTGTTGAATTTTATAAACCATCAGTTGCAACAGATATACCATCTGTAGTAACAAATAGACGTTCTATATTAAAATCTTTTTTTATTTCTTCTAACCGCTAGTACATCAGTCACAATAGTGGAAAATTTGACACATTAGCAATACTGTTGAATGTATGTGTTTTTGTTTTAGACAAAAAGTCACAACCGACCTTCACCTTGTTTTTCTTAACAATCATCATATAAGTTAATTAATCTAATATTATGACTTTTTTTGATGATATAATAAATAATTTTAACAAACAAATTCAAAAACAAAAATGGTGAAAAGTCACGATCAGTTATTAAAATTAAATAACCGTTCTTTTACGGTTATAAATTATGTTTATCATTTATATCCTTATTATTTAGTTACAAAATATTTTTCATATTAAATAATCGAAAAGTTATGTCTTTTTCACCCTCTCAATAACAGCAATAACCCTTTTTATTAATAACCGTCTGGTACAATATATGATCGATCTTTCGCATTAGATTAACCTCTATTGACATAAATTGCTCAATCTCTACCACCAACCGTCGACATGTTGAGAACAAGGAATAAACAGAATGATTATTAAATACTAAATAAGAAATAAAAATTCAAAGTCAACCACCAAATGAAACATAGATTTTTGAATCCCTTGGGTAGATCCGATATACAAAAGGAGGAAAACACATACACTTAAATAAAAACTATTACCTAATTATTATTACTACTATTATTACCATTGTTAATCGGATATTTTTCATCCGGTAGCCTTGCTCCGAAGTCAGCCAAATCTCTCCGGAGTTCATCAAACTGTCTTTGATGTTCACGCAAGGACTAGATATGAATATTCTTGTACGAATCTGGATCATCCATATTTGTAAGGAGGGACCTAGTTATAAATTATTGTATCTCGAAAAGAAAAGAAAATTGCTTTAAAATAAATCTAACAGATGGGTAATCTGTTGCAAAATATATTCTTTCTGTTAGATAACTTATTACATACTGGCAATCTTTAATAATAGATGTATATATTTGTTTGATTTCTCTAACAGATATATCATATATTGCAACAAGTTGATCATCTATTGTAACAGATATCTCCAATTGTTTGACAATATAAATAGATGTGGCATCTGTTGCAACTAGCTAGTCATCTGTTTATTTAATTTAAGCCATAGATGGGCTAGGAAGAATAAGGTGTATGCAGATAGATCCACTATCATATATATGGGAGTTAAGTTTATATTACTGATAAGGTCACCGGGATAACACACACAAAGTACAATATTTTTGAGAATGCAGTTTTTAACCGATTAGGCATTGATCATTCAAACAAGATCCTGCATTGTACCGTTAAGTTTGATGGGTTCAAAATTGATAAGGCTGAGGACCTCATGAAGATGGTGCAGATACCCTATTACAAATTACTGATAGTTATTGCTCGTATTTATGCGTGTTAAGTTTAGAGAAGGGATCAATATTTATTGCCATTGTAGAGAACCAATAGTGATTGGACTTAATTTTAAGTGTGCATTGGATTCTAAGAACAACTTCGAAGCCTCGCACTGCATCAAATAAGAACGGAAAACCAATATAGTTATTAACCTAGCCCAAATTTATATGGTTAGGTTGTTCGCTCGAGGTGATTATTATATGCCAAAAGGTGCAATAGGAGAATGCCTTCGAGGGAAAATGGGTGGTTGATGGAAGACTATATCATCTGAGAGCTAATTGAAGAGGAGACATCGGGGTAGAAAGTAACTTCTAGAGAATTTGTCCGATGGAATTACCTTAAAAGTTGCAAAATCTGAATCAAGTGAAAATATAAAAGTGTATCCGATAATGTAATTTCGTCTATTGTCTCTCTAAAAGAAAAATAATATAGATGGATACTTTGTTAGGGAGCTGCATAGTTGGGATTATCACCTAGATAGAAAATAGGAGAAGGCCAACAAAGCATCCTCACGGGCATCAAGTGTTGAAATATTGTACAGCAAGTCTATAAAACTTACGCCAATAGCAATTGCATTTAAAATAAGAAATCTAAGCGAAGGCGGTTATTTCTGAATTTTAAATTTCATCCCATGCCTTCTTGTTTGTGTTTCCGATCAGTTCTACTGTCGTTGACCTGATTGGAACCATAAATGAGATTGAAAAGTAAATTGAGTATCATTGTTTCCTTAGCACTATGGTTATAATTGATTGTGTTTTCTTTCCTTAGTATGCTTTTAACATTCCTTGGAGATTGTTGTAGTATGTGAATCGCAATAATTTTCAAGCTTTCCTCCGGCTTGCTGATTCTGTATTCAAGTTAGTCATTGTCATCTTCAGAGTTGGTAATGAGTTCCTCATCTCTTGTGAGAACGATCAGGAATACTACCTTCAAAGTTGTGGCATTCTAGAAGCCCTTCATAACACTTTCTTCAGAAGCCTTAAAGGATACACGGAGGGTCACTGTGTTTGCTTTAGGTCAAAATGTGTTGATGCACATTAAAGATGTGGTCCCAACAGTTGAACAACACATATTTATTGAGCATTGCTCCATGCATCTTGCACAACCAATTTGATTAATTAATACGCAAGGATTTACATAGCGTGTGATCTAAAATGACTATACCAAGCCTATCAAACATTACGTAACTTCGAGGTCATTACCCTATTAGAAAAATATGACTGAGTTAGTGCACAAATCAAACTAGCTCAATCTGTCAGCCTTTCTGCTGATCACTCTTCTCCAATATAGATGATAAGATATCTGCTATGCAAAAGTCTACACCATCGCCAGACATGCTTGCCAGGGAGCAATTCTTCAGAAAGCATCAATAGATATCTTCTGAAGAATTGCTCCCTGGCAAGCAGTCTGGCGACGGTGTAGACTTTTGCATAAAAGATGTGGATTGAGGCTTGAAATGATAAAAGAAATCAAGAAAATGCTGCTAATGAGTCAGAGAAAAAGTGGCCTCAGTTACCGCATTGCGGTCTGAAAACCACGATCGCAGCCAGTTAAGTAGGGAGCATATCCAGCCTCAGGTAACGGGATTGCTACTAGAAGAACACAATCATTGCATATCAAAATGGCAATATACCATGATTGCTCAGTCATAGCCGTGCTCGTGGATGCGCTATCACAGTCTAAGATCTGCGATCGCGGCACAGTGGGACAAATAAGTAAAGGAAATTGTATTCAATTAGGACAAGTAAATCAAAAACTTATATTGAGGATTCAAAAAACTTTAAAGAGGGTAGACGAGAGAGAGAGAGAAAAAAACCTTAGAATTTTGAGTGAAAAATTGATTGTTCATAGTTATGTAATTATTATTCCAAGAGAAAATTAGTGACATTGGAATGTGGAACTAAATATTATTTTTATCCTCTATCATCATGAACACCATGGATGAAATACTTGGTAAAAGACTTTTCTCCTATCTCATGAGTAGCTAACTTCTTTAGTCTTGGGATTATGTTGAACTAAAGTGTAATTATGTATGGATATTGGTGTGTTTGTATGATTTTTAGTTGTTGGGAATGGATTCCAATATTGCTTAGGTTAATGAGTTGGAATTTGACAAGTGAAAACCCCAAATCTCCAAATGGGTTTGATGGGTGAAAACCCCAAACCCTAAAAACCATTCATCATCTTTGAAAGTAGGATCAAGGTGAACTTGAGGTAACCCATAACATCCTTGAAAGAGGGTTATAGGGGGACAAGGTAATGGTGGACAATTAAGCCTATGGTTTACTACCTTTTGTAATCTTAGAAATAAGTGTAGTTGGAGTGTAAATCATGTCAAGAGCATCATCCTAGAAATAGAGATGCTTGATTGAGATTTTGGGTGATTACGAATCGTACACTTTTTAGGTGCTCGAAAGAGCCAATGGGTGAAATCATTGTAGTATTATTGAAATATTAACTACAATGACTTTCGACCTAGCCTATCCTTCGATCAACAACTAAGCTTCACCTTAAACTGTCATTAACCCACATGTTTTACCTTTAGGTAGACATAATATCAAGACCCTCTCTATTCTTGATTTTAAATCAAAAGTGTCATATTCATGCATTATTAATCAATAATTATTAAAAACCATCCTTAACTCAAATCCCTCATTTTAATTTACATGTAGTATTTGTTAGCATTCCGGGTTCCCTTTTAGTAACTAGAACACCCATAAGACTCGAAATTTATAATTCGCTCCCTGTGGATTTGACCCCAACTCTAGTTGGTTTATTAAAATTGATCGCCTCATCCTTCAAACATGGGAGTGAGTTGAGAATTATCAAAATGGAATAGTTTCCAGTGATTAAAATCTAGATTTTGCTTGTGCGGTGTGATTTTTACTTAGGTGTACCCATAGTGTATGTCATTTAATTTCTTTGGAGTTTTTGATCTTTGGGTATGTCAACATTATTATTCCTAAATCATCATGAGTCATGAGGACTTAGCTTATTTTGAGGCCGGAGATCATGAAAGTGCCATTCTTATTCCCCTTACCGAGGACCATGGCGTATTTTATGTTACAAGTGTAATGATGAAATTGCTCCACATAAAAGGATTTTTTGGGGTAGAAGCTCATCAAAATGTCTGACCTATGAGGTTCCGGAGAAGATGCTTCTCCAAATCTTCTATAGAGCATTGGACCAATAAAATAAGGATAGAGGGGACACTGCATCCAGTGGATCATTCATCAACTCGTCATATAGGATTGTTTCAAAAATCTTGGACCAAGTGGCAATTTGGTGTAAGGGCTGGGACATAAAGGATGCTGAGGTGTCCATGGGGGATCTCTCTTCATCCTTTGTGTACCATGAAAAGAAAGATAAAGAGGAAGAGACCAATGCAAAGATGGATAAAATAATGCCAAGCCTCAAACTTCTATTTGAGCTTATGTTAGGTGAACAAATATAAAGCGTAAGTTTGATAAGTTTAATAGAAGTTGAACCATGTAGAGACGTGAAGGAGGAGGTGATTGGTGATAAATTAGGTATGATGCCTACAGTCTTGAAGGGTTTCCTTCTTGCCCTATAAGGATAAGATAGGAATCAAGGTCGGAACTGGGAACATCTAAGCTTGGCATATTGTGAAAGGAAAGAGAAAATTGATAGAGATATTTTGGCATGGATTTTGAGTAGTGTTGAGAGGACCGAAGAAATAGTAAATGAGATACGAAGTGAATTATCCATACTCCACCAAATGGTTACATCTCACTCCACCACCATCCAACAACTAGAGGCAAAAGTAAGCCAAATATCAAGGTATCTCATGAAAAATCAATGTGAAGAAATACAAAGTGGGGAGGAGACAAATGCGAAGAGAAAAAGATCCAATGATGAAAAGCCAAAGCTAAGTGAGCTATTAATAGGAACACCAATAGTTAACGATCATCCAATTGTCTCTATGCCACCAATTCCCATTCATCCTCTTTTCCCTATTTTTTCCTTGAGAAAGGGAGAGCGAGATAAGGTAAACAAGTTTTTTTGATAAATTTAGTACCCTTTCTATTAATATTCCTCTTATTAAGGTATTGCAAGACATGCCGGGGTATGCTAAATTTATGAAAGATTTGGTGTCTAATAAACATTTTTTGGAGGACAAAACTATAGAGATGACTCACTATATAGTACCATTATGACAAGCGCATGTGTCAAAAAGAAGAAGGACCCCAGTGCTTTTACAATCTCATGCACCATTGGATCTTTCACTATTGCTAAGGCATCATGTTATCTTGGAGAAAGTGTGAACCTCATTCCTTATGCTATATTTCAAACACTTAGGTTGGGTAAGCCAAAGCCCACCAAAATGAAGTTGATCATGGATGATCAATCCATCAAAAAGTCCATGAGAGTCATCCACGATGTTTAAGTAAAAGTGAACTGGCTTATCTTCCTGGCCGACCTTGTTATTTTGGTTTTGGAATGGACGTCGAAATTTTTGTTATTCTTAGGAAGCTATTTTTAGCTACCGGGAAGTCTTTGGTAGATTTGGAGTCCGGGGAAATGAAGTTTAGATTGAATAATGATGAGTTATCCTTTAATGTATGCAAGTCCATGAAACAACCAATGGACCTACAAGTCATCTCGGTGATTGATGATATTGACGGAGAAGTGTCAAACCATGTTGATGTGGATTTATTGAATGACCCTTTAGTTAGGGTGCTATGGAATTATGAAAGAGATGAAGTGGAGGAGTAAGATGAGGTGGTATCATATTTAACTGGGCTTGTGTTTCACACCAAGAACCCGGTTAAATTAGATCTTGATCTTAAAAACCAAAAAAGTCCACCCGCAAAACCATCCATCCTTGAACCTCCCAAAATCGAATTGAAGCCCTTGCCACCTCATCTCAAATATATGTTCTTGGGGGAGGATAATACCTTTACAATTATTATTTCTAGTGACCTAAACTCCTCTCATGTAGAATCATTAAAGTTGATGGTGAAGAAATCCATTCAGTCCATTAGTTGGACGATAGAGGACATTATCGGAATAGCCCCAAGCATTTGCTCGCACAAAATAAAACTCGAGAAAGCTCACATACCTAGTGTGGAGCACCAAAGGAGATTAAACCAACCATGCAAGAGGTAGTAAAAAATAAAATTAAAATGTTCCTCATTAAAATCTTACCACAAAAAACCTAGTGAAAAAAATTAGTGAAGGAAAAAAAGTACACATCTCTATAATATGTATTTTGGTTGTCTCAATGAAAACATTACAAGGAAAATCCAGTAGGATAAAACTTATAAGGAAAAAATTATACAAGGTGTATAAGCTCCCCCTGATGACAGAATCAATTCATAATCTTGAATCTTCGTATTTCAATCTGTTAAGTCCTTAGTTTTGATGATTAACAAATTGTATGTTGGGACCTATTTCATGGAGATTGTGTGATAACAAAGTTGCTAATTCGTAGGGAAAATGTTAGGCTCACCAGTCACTATCACAGTCAACAGTCACAGATGGTGCAACGTACAAAAGTTGGTGAAAAAGCGGCTAACACCTTTTTGTCACAACCTATAGGATCGCTCCAAGGTTTTGTAACGTACAAAAGTTGGTGAAAAAGCTGCTAACACCTTTTTGTCACAGATGGTTTCATACTATTGATCATCTTTCTTAACAATTAAACTAAAGCTTTCATATTCTTACAACTAAATATATCTCTAAAGCTGAAATCAAAGGCTCCACTTTGCAACAGGGAAGTGATTGTTCATCGAGTTGTATTTTTACTTCCTTGTTGTAACTGAGTCTTTGCAAAGTGTTCTTAAGCGCTTTCCTGCATTTGCTTATGATTGTTAGTAGGAGTTGTGGCTCAAATCTTTCTTGTTGTAATCATCTAGAGTTAGGTAATTTTCAAGCTAGATTTTGCTTGGTGTGTCCAGTTAGAGTTAGTTGAAGCCTGAGGTATTAGAGTTACTGCTTGGGTCTTCTTGTTATAGAGTTATTTCTAGGAGACAAAGGATTAGGAGGTTAATCCTTGTATTCTGTATTCAAGAGGTTGCTTGGATTTAGTGGAGCATAGATATCCTGGAGGTAGGTTGTGATTTTTCTCTCTTGAGCAAGGACTTTTCATGTAAAAATCCTTGTGTGTGTTATTTACTTTATTTTTGCACTTCTTAGCTTTTATATCTCCCAGTTCTTTGTTGTGTGAGTTCATTTGAAAATAGGTTCCAAAGGTGAGGAGCAATACACTGTAAACCCCTCATTTGGTATTAGATCCAGTCTTTCATAAAAAGACTCATACCTTAGAAAGGTCCTTAGAAATGCCAGCTCCTCCAAATCTAAAAGAAGACCAGTCAACCACCAGACCACCAAGAGTTAATGGTGAATATTATAGGTGGTGGAAAACAAGAATACATGACTTCACCATGGCTAAAGATTCAGAGCTATGGGATGTCATTGAGAATGGCCCTTGTGTTCCTACAAGGGCAGTGAAAGTTAGTGTTGTAACCAGACAAGTTCCCAAGACTAAGAAGGAGTTTGATGTTGCAGATAGGAAAAAAATTGAAATGAATTACAAGGCCAAGAAGATACTTATTTGTGGCATTGTGACATGACCTGAACCAGAGCCTGGTCATGTTAGGCATCTCGAGTCCAACCAGGACTGGAGACCACCCCTGATACCCAATCATAACCGCCCTACACCCTATGTCGGATGAATTCTGAACATATAACAAGATTAAACAAAAATAATTTAAAGATATTAACTAAAGTATACAATTATAATCCAACAACCTTAACCAAATATTAAACCGATGCCAACCCTAATGCCAATACTAATACCAAGGATGACACCAATACCAACACCGTCTATGCCCATAGTAGTTTGACAAAGCCTTTAACCAAAATCAAATAACATCCGATCTGGAAATGCCCCCCGACCATAGCCAAAACTAAAATCCAAGAAACAAAAATAATGAAAAGAAGTCCATAGTATGAAATGGAGTGTTTTGGAGTATGAAATCTCACCTCTTCAATCTAACTCAAAGCTATCACCGAATCCAAGTCACTGAGAAGGAGGAATGATAGTATGGCCAATTTCTGCATCGCTTAGGGATACAGCGCCCGAAGACGGTTAGCGGAGTGAATGCTAGCATGTACTTAGGGATAAGGATAAAATAATATCATTATTCAAAACCAAATCAAATAACCATATTCAATCTCACATATACATATATATCGTGCCAGGATAAGAAACCGGTTTGAGCATGCATTTAAAATCATAACTTGGGCCGAGTAGCTTGACCATCCTAAGACCACCCATGGGCTATATGGGTTCAGCTCTCCCTGCTAAAAGAGCCCCAGAGCATGAAAGTCGTACGATCGAAGAAAAGAGCCTGAGATGACTAGTACGTCTCCTAAAATATAAAGTGTGACATCATACACATGGTCACCAAGATCACCCTCACATCAGCAAATGTAAGTTTCAAGTGTCGGTCTCCCTGGGACACCCACCTTCCACAACTTTGCTACTCAACCCTTTTTAAGCCCATATTAAAACTAATTACCCATTCTAACCATTTACTAAGGAGTCTTTTGTTTAGGCATTAACCATTGGTATCGTCATACTAAAATTAAAGCTTGCGCGTCTATCCATTTATGCCATACCAAAATTATTAAACCAAGTTGGCTCCAAAGTTTCCAATTAAGCCAAAACCAGGGCCACAGAGGCCTATTCAAACCATTTAAAATCAACTAGACCAATTCAAGATCCATTACTATTTATGCAATGCAAAGATATCAAAAGTAGACAAACAATGTGACAAAATCATTCTTATTGGCATTTTAACAAAAAGGTTGAGGGCACATGAGTTTCTAAACCATAACGAAGTAACTAGGGGAATCCATAATACCCTAAAACCCATTTACCATTAACATGCATCCCATAATATCGAAATAATACTAAAAGCATTCCAGACGACATAATTAAACCATGAGAATAATTATTCAACCATAAACATCCAAAAACCCCAACCATTATTTCAAACCATAACAATATCATGAAATTAATATATTAAAACACACTCTCTTTGTAGAATAACAATGAGAGAGGAGTAACATGTCGTAGACACCAAGGAAGACGAAGAGAAACCACCCTTGAAAGACTTAATTGATAATCTTGATGGAACCCTAGCCTTTTGCTTGAGAGAGAGTTTGATAGAGAATTTGAGAGTGTTTGATTGGGAATAATATGTTAATTAAGTGCCAAAAAGTGTTTCATGTCATGGTATCAAAAGGAGTTAAAAAGAAAAATATTCTGAATTTTCCCAGCTTAAAACTGTAAAATACCACAGGTGGTTATGAGTTAACCCCGTGACTTGTGACCACAACATTTGACTCGTACCATTGAGTCATCACCAAAATATTGAGTTGGATGATATGCTCAAATTACAACTCTCGTTAGAAAGCGTAAGCGATCGCTGTCAAATATAGAACCCAACTAGGTTGGGTATCGAATCCCACAGGGAATACTGTGCTCACTAAGTATTGTAATCATTACTGGACTGTTGATCAGAGGTTCATGAATAAGGGGAGTTTTGATTTGTAACTTATAAAGTAATTAATTGTAACAAGAGTATTCCAACAAATTATTCTCTTTGCAATTAGTAATTTAATGAGATTAAACAAACCAGGGCTTTGGTTACCAAAATGCTAGCATAGCTAGAGTTGTGAATCACTTAAGAGTTTCAATTAGCGAATTCAATTGCAAAAAGGGTTGAATCCTATTCTTTATCCATTAGTTTCTCAACCTAAGTGGATAGATTATCCTCTAATTCTCTCAAACTCAAAGGATACATTATTTTTTCAACTATTTTCTCATGTAAGCTAATCCTGTTAGGGCACTTGCCATTAATCCAAAGGTTAAAGCCTATAGAAGTCATGTAAACACTTCATTTTTCCCAATAAACTCTTTTCTTTTAGACAAGTGTTGTTCTTGGGCTCACTTTTCAAGTTTGCAACAAAGAAAAGCCATTAAATTGAAGAAAGTTTTATACAATATCAATTATTCATGGAACTCAATTTGATTCACAACCCATAGATGCTCTTCACATTAAGGATTCCATAACCCTAGTTATGGGAACTTCGCCACAAAATTCCATAAAAGAAGAAGAAATAATTCTTGTATTATTCATAAATAGATTTAGAATTCACTTACAAAAATCTCAAGAACCAGTTCTTGAATCTTCAATTAAGAATTGAATGATTAACTTCCCCAAAGATATGCTTCAATCCTCAAAGTACTAGGTTACAGAAAGTTTTTATAGATGAAAAACTTGTAAAAGATAAGAAAGCTCCTCCACTAACCCTAAAATTTAGTATTTATATATTCCTAGGTAAAAAGGAATTTAAAATTTAAAATTAGAAAAACCGCGTCCAAGTCGACGGCCAAAGTGGTGGTCCGTCGAAAGTCTGAAGGTCCACCATTTGGTCCGTTACTGAGTCCTTCAGAAGAGTGGTTTCTAGATAAAGCCTGACGGTCCAATTGGTTATCCATCGAAAGTCTGACGGTACACTATTTGGTCCATCACTTAGTACTTCAGAAGATGATTTTTGGATAAAGCCTGACAGTACACCTGGTGGTCTGTCGTAAGACTGACGGTCCACCATTTGGTCCGTCACTGAGTCCTTCGGGAGGCCGTGTTATGGTTAAGCCTAACGATCCACCTGGTGCTCTATCGCAAGACTGACGGTCTACCATTTTAATTGTCAAATTTCTTTTCTGCTACTTTTTCCAAGTTTCCTCTGTGGTTCATTCTTTTCCCTGAAACACTAAAAAAATCATTAAATACCACTTTGGTTGCTTGAAATCATACAATTTTCCCAAGAAGATGATGCTAAATATTTCATCAAAAACCGGAACATCAACACCCTCAACTTAAGATAATTGTTTGTCCTCAAGGAACTCAGCACCTAATTGCAAACATGAACAATACAATGACCTGCAACCAACCAATGAAACATTTTTATGCAACTATTCACTCATCATCTCACTCATATGAATTTAACACATCAGGGTCTATACGTAGCATTGATCATAATTCAGCATACAAACATGGATGTTACATCCCACAGAGAACAGCAAAACTCAGTGAAACTCTAGTTTTCCTCACAACAATGAAGTCCAAAACTCATCACATGATGTGGACACAATCTAAACTCTCACATTTGTCAAAGAAGTTACAAGCATAGTCTAAAATACCTATAGGATTGCCTTATCTATACGACACCTCCTCAAGGTCGACTCACTAGGATCAAACAGGTATTTTCAAGGCTTGTAATAAGGCTTCAGGTTAGGTAAGGATGTATTTTTTGATAGAGTGACTCATTAAGAATTAACTCTCCTTGCCTTAGCATCACTGTAGCCCAGATCAGCTCATTTACTACTTCCAACAACAAGCTCTTCTTTAGACATAAAACCTTTTTTTAGAGGGAAAAAGATAAGCATCAGCCACCCTCAACTTATGCTTATGCATTCAGTTAAGGTGCAGAATATCTTTGAACTGATCAGGGCCAAAAGCTTTTAGATTAAAATTTACACTCACTTTTCATTTGGCAATTGTACCTTGACAAAATTAACCCTCAACTTAGGTGTTTTTCCTAAGTTAAAGTGCACAATACCCAAATATTAGGCCAAGGCCAGAGTAGGATGCTAACGCCCTATGGATAGTAAATGAAAGTTATTGGAATTGAAAAAAGGTCCTAAAGGCATAAGACGGGTTCAAATGAGATAAAAATCTTTTTGGTAGGGTTATTTATTTAGGCTAAGTGGGCTAAAAGTATAAGGAGGCCTGTTATCCTATCCTATTGAATCCACTAGAAGACTATATCAGTAACTCAGGCAAGTTCTAGGCATTAGACTATGCAAGAACTGAAGGTAAATCCTCACACCCATAAGTAAATGAGATAAACTTCTTCTGTAACTCTTAGAATGTTCATCACATGATTCATGCACCTCTTATAGAATAATGCCAAATACAGATTTACTAAAGGTTATGTACACATATTTGCATGAATAAAGTAAATAATTACATACACATGCTCATATTATTACGCCAACATCATTCATTATCCATATTTACAACAAAGTACTGAAACAGAAACATTTTATAAATAATCATTAAACACAGATATTTATATCACAAGCTGCAGAATTTGAAATACAATAATAAAAACACCCTAGACATGCTGCTTCTGCTAGATAGCACATAATTGGATTCAGAATATCGAAAACAACATCCAACCATGATGTAAATACACCCACCCCCACACAAAAAGATATGAATTGTCCTCAAAGGAATAAATTATTGCACATGGTTAGATTGGGATATTTACTTTGCCTTTTATTCCTCTGAGGCATCTGTCAGGTGGAGTGAGGTCCCTGTGTCCTCACTCGATTCAATGTTGGCCCCTATGGTGGTAGGAGCACTCACAACCTCACCCTCCATAATTTGAGGGATCGTCTCCCGAACTGAACCTACACTTTGCCCCCCTGCTGGGGCAGCACTAGTAGAGACTCCTGATGCTTTGTTTTCTGCTTCTCTTTTCTTCCTTTTAGCTTCTTTCCTTGACATATTTGTAGCTCTTTTTAGGTTATGCTGGTCTAACTCCTCATGTGACATTAGTTCTCTCTTCCTCTTTTTTTTTCTTTCATTGCTGCTTTTTCATCCATTTTCTGCTTGCCTTTGTACTTCATAGGTCTACCCATCAGATCCAGAATGCCCTCATCATCATCACTTACCGCTAAAGTTGGGTCAAATGCAGGCGGCTGTGATTGCTTCCCCTTTAACTCTTCTATGTTAGCTTTTGCCTGCTCGAACTCTGCCATGATCTTGGCAAGATCAGGGAAAGATAGTGAATCTAGCCTTTTGTTGATGCGGTCTTCCATGTTATCTATTCTAAGTTGAAGAGTTAAAATGGCCTGACTGCTTCATCTATAATTTCATCCACAAAAGGTTTGAAATCTCCAGCCCACTTTTCTAACTGTTTCTGAAACTGCTTTTGATTCTTCAACACGTTAACAAAATTTTATGGGTTGAACCTGTATTCAGCAAACTTCGCTCCACCAGCAGACTGTGTAGAACCTGACCTTGTAGACATACCCTAGGGCACATAATCAACTGGTACATACGTGGTGATGGGTAAAGGCATACCTTCGAGAATTTTTGTGGCCTCGGGAGCTGGTACAGATTGAGGCTGATATGCTGGAGGCTTGGTCATACGATTTTTAAACTTTGATTCTTCTTTCGACTTCTCAATGTACTACCTATATGTAGCCTTTACTTTGTTGTCAACCCCATGGATCAGTAGCACACCGGCTCATTTAAATAACT
Source organism: Capsicum annuum (assembly GCF_002878395.1). NCBI lineage: Eukaryota > Viridiplantae > Streptophyta > Magnoliopsida > Solanales > Solanaceae > Capsicum > Capsicum annuum. The sequence continues at coordinate 100,193,502 of NC_061122.1, read as the reverse complement.
CAGTGATCAAACATGGGAGGGGTACAGAAGTGGTTAATTTATGTGCCCGCACGAACATCTAATCTACAATTAGCTAGCCAAAATCAATTGGTAGCCCTAAAACCAAACTGGTTACTGTTACTGCTCTGTGATGATCTAGTTTCCCATCTCTTTTTGTTGGCATTAACCTCAATCGAACAATAGCCCACCAGAACTTAGTTTTAAAGCTAAGAGTGAACTTTCCAATGCGCTCTTTGGAATTAGTCAACCAAGAAGGATTTCCATCATCAGTCAATAAAGAAGTTTCCCAACATCTCTAACTAGAAGCATTTCTTATTCTATACTCAAAATCTAGGACAACGGGTGGAGCCTCATATCCTGGCCCGAATAGCATCCTATTAATTATTTGGGTTAAGATATCAACGATGACCCCTCGGATCGGGACAAACTCCCTATTTGGTCTATTTAGGATTAGAGTCCCCTTTGGGCATTCTGCTTTTACCAAACACAGATAATTTGTAAAGAATTCCCTTACCCAGTTTGGTTGGTACTCTCCTGGTGGTCTGCTCATCCATGCCAGTCCATATTTATCAAACCAGCGCTCTAACTCGGGATATTCATGAAGCTCTGTTGTCATAATCTGATGTTCTTCTATGAATAATCTTCTGATTCCTCGAGCTGTGGGTGTCAACCCATCATAGAACTCTTTTTGTACTCCCTCTATATACCACCTGATAGCCTCTTGAATATGTGGATCCTTCCGTCTGATAACATTATCACTCTCCGATTCAGCTTCAGCATCAAGAACTTCCATTTGATCCTCCACATTAACAGTTTCAGTTTCACCCTCTACTAGTAATGGTTGAGTTGCGGCAACAGTTGCCTCATAGGGTCTTGAACTTGTACTGCTAGAGGTACTCTCACTCTCCTCCTTAGACTGGGAGAGTATATGAGCTTCTCTTTATTTTGTCTGCTGTTATAAGCCGGTGCGGATGCATTCCTAGTTCGTTGAGATCTTCCTCCTCTGGTTTGTGGAAGTTTAGGGGCCATAACACTTGAAAAAGAAGTCATGAATTAGTTCAAAATTCAAAAACAGTCACATTACGTAATTTTTCCTTGTGACGGTCAAGTTGGTGGTCCATCAAAAAATTGACGGTCCACCAATTCAACCGTCGCAGCTTATCTAGAAAGTGCCATCACAGAGTGCTTTGTGATGGTCAATTTAGTGGTCCGTCATAAAGTTGATGGTCCACCAATTCAACCTTCACACCTTCGTCTTCATCCACAGTTTTAGGTTCGACCCTTTTGTTGAGCAATTGCATATCAGATAAATTTCGAGCAATCAACACAACACTAAACTCATATTTTGAGCACATTCTTCAAATTTTACAACTTATGCTACTCAGATATCACACAAATTGGAACATTGAAGTCCAACTCAAGTAATTCAAACTCAACACAATAGGAACAAACCAAGAAAAAGAAATCATGCTCTTACACTTAATATGGGAAACCAGAAGAGAAGGGTATACACATACCTTGATTTTGCAGGTACGCTACGTGCTTGAAACTTTAGAGATAAAGATAACTTACAGATTCTAGTTCTTGCGTTACTCTTTATTTGTGATGAAGAGAGGGAAGAAATGATCTAGTTTAATTAAGGTAAAAATGAAGGAGATAGGGAGTCTCAGATGGGATAACTCCCTTTAGGTTCTTCGAATCTTAAGGAAGTGGAATAGCTAAAGGTTATGTAACGGTTACAATGAATGTACCCACTTAATTTTTTCCTTAAAATCTCACTTTGGGCCAAATATAGAGTACTTATAAAGAGTACCGATTTAACCCGACCTGATTTAAAATTAGGGTTAAAGTGACGGTGATAATGACGGTACGTCATAAGTATGGCGGACCACCACTTTGAACGTCACTCATCACCAGAACTTGGGTGTTTTTATTTCGGTGTAATGGTCAATAGGACGGTCCACCATTCTGACCGTCACTTCTTACCAGAATATAAATCACTGATCTTACTTTTGACAAATTTTATGATGGCCCACCAAGTTTGCGATGGTCTGCCACTTAGGCCGTCGTGGCTTATCCAGTAAATGAACTTTCTTGCTGTTTATTGATAGGTGAAAGTTGTGGAACGTCAGGGGACTGGTGGTCCGCTAAGTCGTCCATCACCTTGTTCCAGTAGCTCACTTGTATCCTTCTTTTTCTTTTTTATTGTATTTCTGGTCCTGCACACTTCACAAACACATCAAAATTTCACAAAAACATGAAATGGACTCTAACTATGGTTACAACAACACGTTGTGGGTTGCCTTCTGCTAGCGCCTGATTTATCATCATAGCATGACTCAGTTATCTCAATTACTCAGACTTCCTTGAGATAAATAATATCAACACTTCTTATTGAGTCTTTTGGACCGATATAAAGTTTGATTCATTGCCCGTTCACTTTGAAGACACTGTCGTCTTCATTTTCAAGCTCGACTACTCTAGATTAGTAGAATTGACTAACTTTAAACGGTCCTAACCACTTAGACTTGAGTTTACCTAGAAACAATTTGAGCCCGGAATTGAACAAAAGTACCAAATCACCTTTACGGAAGTCTTTACTTTCAAGTCTTTGGTCGTGATACTTTTTTATCTTCTCTTTGTAAAGGTTCGCTCTTTCATAAGCCCCGAGATGGAATTCATCCATCTCATTCAGTTGCCCTAATCTTAGCTCTGTTGCCTCCTTCTAATTCAGATTTAACCTTTTTAAAGCCCACAAAGCCTTGTGTTCCAGCTCAAACAATAAATGGCATGCTTTTTCATAGACTAGCTGATACAGTGACATGCCAATTGGAGTCTTAAAAGCAGTCTGATACTCCCACAAAGCTTCATCTAGCTTTCGAGCCCAATCTTGCCTATTAGCATTCACTGTTTTGGCTAGGATAGTTTTAATCTCCTGATTCAACACCTCCACTTACCCACTAGTTTGTGGGTTATATGGAGTTGCTACTCTATGTTGTTTCACCCTATATTTCACTAAAGCCGCCCGAAACACTTTGTTGCAAAAATGGGATCCTCCATCGCTTATAATAGTTCGTGGCACTCCAAAACGAGAGAAGACGTTCTTCTTAAGAAACGTAACAACTCTCTTCCCTTCATTATCAGACAAGGAAACAGATTTGACCCATTTGGATACATAATCCATAACAACAAAAATGTACTTCATTCCATATGAGCTTACAAAATGGTCCATGAAATTGATGACCCAGACGTCAAACAATTCCACTTCAAGCATCTTAGTTAAAGGCATTTCATGCCTCTTGGAGATCGACCCCTGCCTCTGACATTGTTCATATTTCAGCACAAACTCGTGAGCATCCTTGAATAATAATGGACAATAGTATCCACTCTACAATACCTTTCTCATAGTTTGATCACCTGCATGGTGACCCCCGACTGGGGAAGCATGACATGCTTCCAATATGCTCAATACATCCACCTCTGGAACACATCTCCTTATTATATTATCAGCACATTGCCAAACAAATATGGCTCATCCCAGAAGTAGTGTGTCACATCATGAAGAAATTTCTTTCTCTGATGAAAAGAAATATTTTTTGGAATCACCTCACTTACCACATAATTTGCAAAATCAGCGTACCAAGGTAGTTTCTCCAGAGCAGTAGCTAAGATCTCCTCATACAGAAATGCATCATTGATCTCTATATCATCTTTAACTGCTCGCTCACCTTCCATCCTAGACAGATGATCCGCCACTTAATTTTCACAACCCTTTCTATCTTTGACTTCAAAGTCAAATTCTTGGAGTAGTAACACCCATCTAATCAGCCTTAGTTTCGCATCTTTTTTAGGCATCAAATATCTCAAGGTTGCATGGTCAGTGTGGACCACCACCTTTGTTCCAAGAAGATAAGCTCTAAATTTCTCAAAAGCATACACTACAGCAAGGAGTTCCTGTTTGGTGACAGTCTAGTTCTTTTGAACTCCATTCAGAGCTTTGCTGGCATAATAGATTGGATGAAACAATTTGTCCCTCTTTTTCCCCAAAGCAGATCCAAGGGCAACACCATTTTCATCACACATAATCTCAAACGGCTTGGGCCAATCCGGTTCTACAATGATAGGGGCTTCAACCAGCTTTCCTTTAAGGCATTCAAATGCCTTCAAGCAATCTTCATTGAAGGAAAACTTCACTTTCTTCCCCAAAAGTTTTTAGAGTCGGTTTGTAATCTTAGAGAAGTCTTTAATAAATCTCCGATAAAAACCAGCATGGCCAAGAAAACTACGAACCCCCTTAAAAGAAATTGGAGGTGGTAGTTTCTCAATAACTTCAACCTTGGCTGGATCAACTTCAATTCATTTTGCTGAAATTTTATGCCCGAGAACAATGCCCTCCTTAACCATAAAGTGGTACTTCTCCCAATTAAGTACAAGATTGAATTCCACATATCGTTGCAAGGCCATACCCAGGTTTTCCAAACACAACTCAAATGAATCTCCCACAACCGAAAAATCATCCATAAACACCTCCAAGGTTTCTTCAACCATATCTGAGAAAATAGACATCATGCACTGTTGGAAGGTGGCAGGTGTATTACATAACCCAAACGGAATCTACTTGAATGAAAAAGTTCCATACGGGCGTGTAAAAGTGGTCTTCTACTGATCTTTGGGAGAAATAGAAATCTGGTTATATATAGAATAACCATCCAAAAAGCAATACCATCCCTTTCCTGCCAATCGATCAAGCATTTGATCCATGAAGGGCATTAGAAACTGATCCGTTAACGTCCACGAGTTAAGCTTTTGGTAATCCATGCATACCCTCTACCCAATAATAGGACTGAGTGGGATCAATTTGTTCTTCTCATTGGCTACCACTGTCATGGCCTCTTTCTTGGGCACATATTGCATAGGACTTACCCACTTACTTTCTGATATAGGATATACCACCCCTGCATCTAACCACTTGATGATTTCTTTCTTTATCACCTCTTGCATAGGTGGGTTCCGGTGACATTGATACTTAATAGTAGGTACACAATCTTCCTCTAGCTGAATTTTGTGCATACATATGCCAGGAGGAATACCAATGATATCCGAAATAGTCTAACCAATAGCTCTCTTATATCTCTTAAGAACAGAGATGAGATCTTCCACCTGTTGCTCACCTAGATCAGCATCAATAATGATGGGTAGTGAATTAACACTACCCAAAAACACGTACCTCAAATGACTGAGTAACTTTTTCAATTCCAACACCGGTGGCTCTTTGAGAGATGGCTTTGTCGGTGGTGTTGGTCGATTCTTAAGATCAAGCTCGAGTTTCTTAGGATCATAAGAGTATGATCCCATTCCTGTCAAAGCACAAATGGTCTCTTCATAATCCTCAATATCTTTACGATCAAAATTCATAAGTACTGCGACTAATGGCTCAACAGCAAGCTGCTCATCTATTGGTACTTCCTGCTCGTCCTCATAATATACATCAACAATTGAGAACACACTTATCTCTTTATGTTGTTTCATTGATTTGCACACATCAAAATACACCAGTTCATCAATCATCCTAAATAAGATCTCATTAGCTCACAAATCAATTAGCACTCTTTCAGTTGCGAGGAAAGGTTAACCTAAGATTATGGGCACCTCGAAGTCTACCTTGCAATTTAGAATTACGAAATCCATAGGAAATATGAAGGTAGCCACCTTCACAAGCACATCATACAAAATACGAACAGGTTATTTTATCGACCTATCCACCATCACAAGTCGCATGTTAGTGGGTGTGCGGTTTCCCAAACCTAACTTTTTATAAACAACTAGCGGCATCAGGTTAATGCTAGCTCCCAGATCATATAAGGCCTTAGCGAATTCCAAAGACCCTACCATGCAAGGAATAGTAAATGCTCTTGGTCTGCCTTCTTCTGCACCAAGGACCTTGTAGCAATAGCGTTGCAATGATAGAGATTATCCACCAGTTCATAGAGCACCGCTATTTTCTTTGTCAAAAGATCCTTCATAAATTTGGCATACCCTGGCATTTGCTCAAGTGCCTCAACCAAAGACACATTTACCGTCAACTACTTCAACATAGCCATGAATTTACTAAACTTTGTATCCTCAGCCTTCTTCTTCAATAATTGAGGAAAGGGAGGTGGTGGTTTTAGGAGAGTGTTCTCCACTACTTCTTTTTCCTTGTCTTCCTCTCTTTTTAACTCATCATCCTGCCGACAGTTGGATGCAATATCATGAATAACCTCACCCGGTTTTTTAGACTCTACCGGATGATCAATATCTACTTCATCAACATTCTCTTCTATAATATCAACTACAGATGGGCATGCCAGTACTTTACCAATCCAACTGGTAATTTCCATGTATAAACCATCCTTTCTTGGATTTTGAATTGTGTCACTTGGCAGAGTGACAGCCTTTCTCTGATTAAACGCAGCAGAAAGTTAGCTCATTTTCTGCTCCAACTATTTTATTGAAGTAGAGTGTGAGTCAACCAATTGATTCATCGAGGATAAATCATTTTTCATCTCTTCTACTCTAGTATTGGTTTCTTCCACCCCCTTCAATAATTTAGCCATCATATCTTCCATGGACATCTTCCAGAGCTTGTTGTAGTAGCCTTATAATTTTTGGGAGGCACATACAACCCACTCCTATCATTCTTGTTTTTCCAATTTCCTTGGTCTCGGTCCTTGTATCCAGATTTATCAGAGTAGTTCTGACCTTGGTTTTCTTGGCCACTACCTCAGAAACCCCTCTGATTGTTCAAATAATTGGCTTCGTCCTCAGAATCAGAGTAATCTCTTCCTTATGATACAATAGCTTTGACCTTCTCTGTCTTTCTTGATAATAAATACTTAGTAAGAAGGTCCAACTGCATCTTCATGTGAGCCATGTATTGGTCACATTCCTCTTCCCTTTGCCTCTGTTCTGCAGTCATGCCAATAAATGCAGTAGATCTTGCTACCTCAGAATCCCTAGTATGCCAAGCTTTACTCTGCTTTGTCATACAATCCAATATCTCAGATTTCTCAGGAAAAGTGATGTCCATGAATGACCCACCCGCATCATTATCCACATTGTCTTAGTCACCGAATTCAAGGCCCTATATAATATCTCCTTCAGGTGGATGTTAGTCATCTGATGATTCGGGCACTATGTGAGATTTTTTTTTACCCTCTCCCAAGTTTCTTGGAGAGCTTCAGTTGGAAGCTACCTAAAATTACTGATTTCATCTCTTAACTGTGCCATCTTAGATGATGAAAAGAACCTTTCTAAGAAAGCATCTTTCAATTGCCTCCAATTTATAATAGAATTAGGGGTTAGCCGAGTCAACCGTAAAGTTGCTTCTCCAGAAAGAGACAACGGGAATAGTCACAACCGAATAGCATTTTTTCTACTCCTGGATTGTCGAACGATTTGCATATTGAGATAAAGTTAATCAAATGCATATTCGGGTCATCACCCGTAAGTCCATCAAACAGTCCCTTAAGATGCAATAACTGGATTAAGGTACTCGTGATATAAAACATGGATTTGGGTGCTAAGGGCAGAGGAATAATAGCCCTTGTAGCACCAACCCCATCCAATTCATCATCATCATCATCTAGAGCAAACTGGGCAGCTCGACGTTTAGGTCTCATCCTAGCTTGGAAATTTCTATTGATATTCCTATTCATTGGTGCGGCTACATCATTTGCACCACTTGGGTTTAATAACTCATCATCGCCCAGGTCCTCATCATCTGGGTTTACTTCCTGACCATCATTGTCTGAATTCTGTTGGTTTACTTATGCGGCTGCCAAAGCTGTAATCTAGCCTGCTCCTACTGAGCAACTATTTTTTTCGAGTCCTATTGACTGCCATTCTACCAATGAGTTGCGGTTCTGGATGAATAGGTAATAATGGTTGACCTAATCTCCACATACTTGGCAAGCAAGACACTCAACCTGCACAAAACAAAAATAACAAATAAAAAGTAAAATTTAGGAATCTTTGAGCAAAGGGTCGATTAACAATCACAAACTTAGTTGACAATCGTATTCCCCAAAATCGGCGCTAAAATTTGATACGCCTAAATTACAACTCTCGTTAGAAAGAGTAAGCGGTCGCTGTCAAATATAGAACCTAACTACATTGGGTATTGAATTCCACAAGGAATACTGTGCTCACTAAGTACTGTAATCATTACTAGACTATTGATCAGAGGTTCCTGAATAAGGGGGGTTTTGATTTGTAACTTATAAAGTAATTAATTGTAAAAAGAGTATTCCAACAAATTATTCTCTTTGCAATTAGTAATTTAATGAGATTAAACAAACCAGGGCTATGGTTACCAAAATGCTAGCATAGCTAGAGTTGTGAATCACTTAAGAGTTCCAATTAGCGAATTCAATTGCAAGAAGGGTTGCATCCTATTCTTTATCCCTTATTTTCTCAACCTAAGTGGATAGATTATCCTATAATTCCCTTAAACTCAAAGGATACATTGTTCTTTCAACCATTTTCTCGTGTAAGCTAATCCTGTTAGGGCATTTTCCATTAACCCAAAGGTTAAAGCCCTTAGAATTCATGTAAAGACTTCTTTTTTTTCCAACAAACACTTTCCTTTCAGACAAGTGATGTTCTTGGGCTCACTTTTCAAGTTTGTAACCAAGAAAATCCATTAAATTGAAGAAATTTTTATACAATATCAATTATTCATGGAACTCAATTTGATTCTCAACCAATGGATGCTTTTAACATTAAGGATCCCATAACCCTAGTTATGGAAACTTAGCCACAAAATTCCATACAAAAAGAAGAAATAATTCTTGTATTATTCATAAATAGATTTGGAATTCACTTACAAAAATCTCAAGAATCAATTCTTGAATCTTCAATAAAGAATTGAATGATTAACTTCCCCAAAGATATGCTTCAATCCCCAAAGTACTAGGTTATAGAAAGTTTCTATAGATGAAAAACTTGTAAAAGATAAGAAAACTCCTCCACTAACCCTAGAATTTAGTATTTATATGTTCCTAGGTAAATAGGAATTTAAAATTTAAAATCAAAAAAACTGCATCCAAGTCGACGGCCAAAGTGGTGGTCCGTCGAATTTCTGATGGTCCACCATTTGGTCCGTCACTGTGTCCTTCATAAGAATGGTTTCTGGATAAAGCCTGATGGTTCAACTGTTGGTCCATCAAAAGTTTGACGGTACACCATTTGGACTATCACTGAGTCCTTCGGAAGAGTGGTTTCTAGATAAATCCTGACGGTACACCTGATGGTCCATCACAAGACTGACGGTCCACCATTTGGTCCATCACTGAGTCCTTTGGGAGTCCATGTTCTGGTTAACCCTTACGACCCACCTGGTGATCCATCACAAGACATGGCGGTCCACCATTTTGATCATCAAATTTCTTTTCTACTACTTTTTCAAGTTTCTTCTGTGGTTCACTCCTTTCCCTGAAACACTAAAAAAAATACATTAAATACCATTTTGGTTGCTTAAAAACATTTAATTTTCCCAAGAAGATGATGCAAATATTTCGTCAAAATCGAAACATTATTGGACGCCCATACACTTTCCACCATACAACTCCCTAGTTTCCACTCATGACCAGACCATATGACTCATATGGTCAAGTCATATCCAAGACCTAACGTAAGGCATAAAATACTGGACAACTGATGGGTGATGATTTTACCACTCATTATTACTAAATACTTTTTGCATAATACTTTATTTTGAATGAATATATGAGACATATTGGAGATAAAATACACTAATATCCACTCCTTGCAAGCATAGAGTTGAGGAGATGAGAAGGTGTGGACTCAGTTACCGCATCGCGTTCTAAACACCATGATCGCAGCCAGTTAAGCAGGGATCATATCTAACCTTGGTTAACGTGATCGTGATCATAATAACACGATCACTATTTGTCAAAACAGCAAACATGCCACAATCGCTCGGTCATAGCCGCAACCGCGGTTGAGTAATCACAGTCGAAGCTCCACGACTGCGGCATAGTGGAACAAATGAGTAAAGGGAATTTTATTCAATACAGACAACTAAATCAAAGACTTATATTGAGGATTCAAAACACTTTAAAGAGGGTGGAAGAGAGAGAGAGAAAGAGCCCTAGAATTTTGAGTGAAAAAATAATTGTTCATAGTTATGTAATTATTATTCCAAGAGGAAATTAGTGACATTGGAGTGCGGAACTGAATATTATTTTTATCCTCTCTATCATCATGAACACCATGGATGAAATACTTGGTTAAAGAATTTTCTCCTATCTCATGAGTAGCTAACTTCTTTAGTTTTGGGATTATGTTGAACTAAAGTGTAATTGTTTATGGGTATTGATGTGTTTCCATGATTTTTAGTTGTTGGTAATGGATTCCACTATTTCTTGGGTTAATGAGTTGGAATTTGATGGGTGAAAATCTCAAATCTCCAAATGGGTTTGATGGGTGAAAACCCCAAACCCTAAAAACCATTCATCATCCTTGAAAGTGGGATGAAAGTGAACTTGAGGTAAACCATAACATCCTTGAAAGAGGGTTATTGGGGGACAAGGTAATGGTGAACAATTGACCCTATGGTTTACTACCTTTTGCAATCATAGAAATAAGTGTAGTTAGAGAATAAATCATATCAGGAGCATCATCCTAGAAATAGGGATGCTTAATTGAGATTTTTGGTGATTAGGAATTGTACACTTGTTAGGTGCTCGAAAGAGACAATGGGTGAAATCATTGTAATTTTATTGAAAGATTGACTACAATGACTTTCTACCTAGCCTATCCTTCGGTCAACAACTAAGGTTCATGTTAAACTGTCACTAACCCACATGCTTTACCTTTAGGTAGACATAATCCCAAGACCCTCTCTATTCTTGATTTTAAATCAAAAGTGTAATATTCGTGCATTAATAATCAACAATTATTACAAACCCTCTTTAACTCAAATCACTCATTTTAATTTACATGTAGTATTTGTTAGCATTTTGGGTGCCCTTTTAGTAACTAGAACACCCATAAGACTCAAAATTTATAATTTACTCCTTGTGGATTCGACCACAACTCTAGTTGAGTTATTGACAATGACTAACTCACCCCTCAAACATGGGAATGAGTTGAGCATTATTAAAATAGCACCATTGCCAGGGAGTGAAATCTAGATTTCACTTGTGCGGTGTGATTTCTACTTAAGTGTACCCATAGTGTATGTTATTTAATTTCTTTGTTGGTTTTGATCTTTGACTAAGTCAACATTATTATTCCTAAATCATCATAAGTCATGAGGACTCAGCTTATTTTGGGGCCAGAGATCATGAAAGTTCCATTCTTATTCCCTCCACCAAGGAGCATGGGGTATTTTATGTTACAAGTGCAATGATGAAATTGCAACACATAAAAGGACTCTTTGGGAGAGAAGCTCATCGAGACTCGGATGCTCACTTAAAGGGCTTCATGGAATTCTGTGCTCCATTTAAATTTGCACATATATCCCAAGAGTCCATTCGATTACATCTTTTTCCATTGCCTATAACGGGAAAGGCAGTGCTTTGGAAAAGATCCTTGCCCACCAGATCTATTAATTTATGGACAAGTTTCATAGAGGCTTTCTTATGTTAATAGTTCCCACTATTTAGAAATTTGAAGTTTAGGGATTAGATTGTTCATTTCCATCAATATCATGAAGAAACATGGTACAATGTTTGGGGAAGATTCATGGAAACACTTTTGAAATGCCCAACCTATGAGGTGCCGAAGAAGATGCTTCTCCAAATCTTGTACAGAGAATTCAACCAATAAAATAAGGATAGAGTGAATAATGCATCCATCGGATCATTCATCAACTCGACATATGGGATTGTTTCAAAAGTCTTAGACCATGTGGCAATTTGGTGTAAGGGTTGGGACATAAAGGATATTGAGGTGGCCATGAGGGCTCCCTCCTCGTCCTTTGTGTACCATGATAAGAAAGATGAAGAGGAAGAGACCAATGAAAATATGGACAAAATGATGTCATACCTTAAACTCCTATTTGAGCATATGTTAGGTGACCAAATAGAAAGCGTAAGTGTAATAAGTGCAATAGAAGTTGAACCATGTGAAGACGCGAAGGAAGAGGTGATTGGTGACAAATTAGGTATGATGCCTAGAGGTTATCTTTCCCAATAAGGATAAGATGATAATCAAGGTCAGAACCAGGAACATCTAAGCTCTGTACATTGTGAAATGAAAGAGGAAATTAATAGAGATATTTTAGCACGGATTTTAAGTAGTGTTGAGAGGACCGGAGAAATAGTGAATGGGATGTGAAGTGAATTCTCCATGCTCCACTAAATGGTTATATCTCACTCCACCACCATCCAATAACTATAGGAAAAAGTAAGCCAAATATCAAGGTATCTCATGGAAAATCAATGTGAAGAAATACAAAGTGGGGAGGAGAATAGGCGAAGAGAAAAAGTTCCAATGATGAAGAGCCAAAGCCATGTGAACTAATAATAGAAACACCAATAGTTAATGATCATCAAATTGTCTCTATGCCATCAATTAAGCTAAGTGAGCTATTAATAGGAACACCAATAGTTAACAATCATTAAATTGTCTCTATGCCATCAATTCCCATTCATCCTCTTTTCTTTAATTTTTCCTAGAGAAAGGGAGAGCGTGATTGGCTGAATAAATTTTTTTTATAAATTTAGTACCCTTTCTATTAATATTCCTTTTATTGAGGTATTGCAAGACTTGTCGGGGCATGCTAAATTTATGAAAGATTTGGTTTCTAAAATAAAATTTATTGGAGGACGAAACCATAGAGATGACTCACTATTTAGTGTCATTATTACAAACGCATGTGTCAAAAAGAAGAAGGACCCTGGTGCTTTTACAATCTTATCCACCATTGGCTCTTTCACTTTTGCTAAGGCATTATGTGATTTAGGAACAAGTATGAACCTCATGCCTTATGTTATATTTCAAAAACTTGGGTTGGGTAAGCCAAAGCCCACCAAAATAAAGTTGCTCATGGATGATCGATCCATCAAAAAGTCCATGGGAGTCCTCCATGATGTTTTAGTAAAAATGGACTTGATCATCTACCCAGCCGACTTTGTTATTTTGGATTGATCAATGGACGTCGAAATTCTTGTTATTCTTGAGAGGCCATGTTTAGCTATCGGGAAGGCTTTGGTAGATTTGGAGTCCGGGGAAATGAAGTTTAGATTGAATGATGAGGAGGTATCCTTTAATGTATGAAAGTTCATGAAACAACCAATAGACCTACAAGTCATCTCGATGACTGATGTTATTGACGGAGAAGTGTCAAACCATATTGATGTGGGTTTTTTGAATGACCCATTAGTTGGGGTGCTATGGAATTGTAAAAGAGATGAAATGGAGGAGTAAGATAAGGTGGTTACATCTTTAACCGAGCATGGGTTTCACACCAAGAACCTGGTTAAATTAGATCTTGATCTAAGAAACTGAGAAAGTCCACCTACAAAACTATCCATCCTTGAACCTCTCAAAATTGAATTGAAGCCCTTGCCACCTCATCTCAAATACGTGTTCTTAGGGGAGGATGATACCTTGCCAATTATTATTGCTACTGACCTAAACTCCTCTCATGTAGAAGCATTAAAGTTGGTGGTGAAGAAATTTATTTGGTCCATTGGTTGGACGATAGAGGACAACTCAAAATAGCCCCCGACATTTGCTCGTACAAAATTAAACTTGAGAAAGATCACATACCTAGTGTAGATCACCAAAGGAGATTAAACAAAACCATGCAAGAGGTAGTAAAAAAGAAAATTATAAAGTGGCTCGATGCGGGAGTGATATATCCTATATCCAATAGCACATGGGTGAGTTTGGTACAAATGTGTTTTAAAGAAGGGTGGTATCACGGTAGTAAAAAATGAAAAAAATGATCTCATCCCCGTCTGACCGGTCACCGGATAGTGTGTATGTATGGACTACCAAAAAATGATTTCATGGATTGAGAAGGACTATTTTCCAATGTCTTTCATGGATCAGATGCTAGATAGGCTTGTCGGGAGAGGATGGTATTGTTTCTTGGATGGATACTCAAGGAACAATCAGATTTGTATCACATCAGAGGACCAAGAAAAGAAAACTTTTACCTGCTCATATGGTACGTTTACATTCAAGCGAATGTCATTTGGATTATGTAATGCCCCAATAACCTTTCAATGTTGAATGTTGTCAATATTTGGGAAAATGGTTGAGGACTCTATGGAAGTGTTTATGGATGACTTCTCGTTAGTAGGGAACTCTTTTGGTCATGCCTCGAACATTTGAACAAAGTGCTAGAAAGTTGCTTGGTAAGGAACCTTGTCTTGAATTGAGAGAAGTGCCATTTTATGGTCAAAGAAGGGATCTTACTAGGACACAAGATATCTGTAAATGGAATTCAAGTCGATCAAGCCAAGTTTGAGGTAATTGCTAAGCTCCCACCTCCCATTTTTGTAAAAGGTGTTTGAAGTTTCCATGGCCATGTCGGGTTCTATCGATATTTCATCAAGAATTTTTCCAAGATAGCACACACCATGTGTAAACTTATTGAGAAGTAATCTAAATTCAAATTTGATGAGGCATTCTTGAAATCTTTCTAACATCTTAAGGAATTGCACATTTCAACTCCCATTATTTTGGCCCCAAATTAGTTATTACTATTTGAGATAATGTACGATGCAAGTGGTATTGCATTGGGTGAGGTGTTAGGGAAACACAAGGACAAGCTATTTTATCCTATATACTATGCAAGCAAAACCTTGAATAATGCCCAACGCAACTACACCATCTCCGAGCAAGAATTATTAGTGGTAGTATATGCCTTTGAAAAGTTCTGGGCCTATTTGTTAGGCACAAAAGTAGTGGTACACACGAATCACTCCGCCCTTAAGTATCTCATGTCCAAGAAACAAGAAAAATTGCATTTAATTAGGTAGATTTTGCTATTACAAGAGTTCAACTTTGAGGTAAAAGATCGGAAAGGGTGCGAAAATCAAGTGGCCGATTATCTCTCTCGTCTAGAAGGCAACAATGAAAAGCATAAAGAAATAAAAATTAATAATACTTTCCCTAATGAATAAATCATGTCCATCGAGGGGAATAATACACCATGGTATGCCGACTTTGCCAACTATGTAGCGAGTGGAGTACTCCCTGAAAGATTGAGTTACCATCAAAAATGATTTTTGTTTGACGTAAAGCGATATTTTTAGAATGAGCCATTTTTGTTTTGGTAATGTGACGATGGAGTTATTAGGCGGTTTGTCATGTATATTTAAATATATGATATCTTGGAAGCTTGTCGCTCTTCACCTTATGGCTGTCACTGTGGAGGAATCCTAACCACCGCAAAGATTATTCAATGTGGGTTTTATTGGATTTAATGTATAGGGATGTCATTGAATGGATTAAATATTGTAAAAAATGTCAAATGCATGGGGGTATTTCAAGAAGTCATGACATTCCCCTCAAGCCTAACCTTGAGGTGGAACTCTTTGATGTATGGGGAATTGATTTCGTGGATCTTTTTATGAGTTCATTTGGGAATAAAAATATTTTAGTGGCATTCGATTATGTCTTCAAATGGGTGGAATCCATCGCACTCTTGAATAATAAAAGTAAGTGTGTCATCTCATTTCTAAAAAAGCACATGTTCACAAGGTTCAAAACTCTTCGGGCCATTATTAGTGATGGCAGCTCATATTTTTGCAATTGGGTGTTTGGTGCTCTTCTGGAAAAGTATGGGGTTAAACACAAGATTTACACTCTATACCACCCTCAAACAACCGGACAAGTGGAGGTTTTCAAGGCTATACTAAAAAAGATGGTAAATATAAACCGCACGAATTGGGAGAGGTAACTTGATAAAACGTTTTGGGCCTATAAAACTGCCTACAAAACCCTAATTGGAATGTCTTCCTATCAATTGGTGTTTGGAAAAGCATACCATTTACCCGTTGAACTTGAGAACAAGGCTTTGTGGACTTTAAAGAGGTTAAATATGAATTGGGGAGAAGCATCCGAGTTAAGGGTGGCGCAACTCCATGATATGGAGGAATTTTGCTTAAAGGTATATGAGAGTTTGGCACTGTATAAGGATAAAATAAAGAAATGGTATGATGCTTGAATATTACGACGAGAATTCCATGTTAGAGAGAATGTACTCCTCTATAACTCCCTTTTGAAACTCTTCACGGAGAAGCTCTACTCAAAGTAGTCGGGACCATTTGTGATTTCTAATGTCTACCCAAGTGGTGTCGTTGAATTGAAATATAATAAAGGAAGAAAATTCATAGTAAATGGTCAAATGATGAATCACTACAATGAGAGAATCCCCATGGCATCCAAGGTTGAGTGTATTAAATTTAAAGATATTATGTGGTAAAATGGCAGAGTCGTGTCGTGATGTTAAATTAGGCACTTGATGGGAGACAACCCATTTTTATATCATCTTCTATTTGTTTTGATTCCTTGTAGGTCTTTTAACATAAGTAGTGTACTCAAAAAAATGGGGAAAACAGAGATAAAAAATTGGAAGCTATGCAGGAAATAAAAAACAAAGCAAAAATAGGGGAATTTTGTCTCAATTACCGTGATCACGGTCAACAGACTATGTCGCGTCAATGTGATTGTGGACATGTTGACGCGACTACAATTTTAGATTCCTACACTGCCTTCTATCTCCAAAATCCTATCTCATCCCTTTTACTTCTTAAACTTACTTCAGTGAGGACATTTCTAGCCTTTGGGTTGGAGGTGTTGCAAGGCTACTTGGGTCTTTCTAGTTATGGATGAACTTTGCCTTATGATAGATTAAGTGATGACCTTCTTAAGGGTAAAGTACATAGGTGTAGGGGAATTCTGAGTATCCATAGCATAAATATCATGAATGTAGGGAAGTCTGAGTACCTGTGGCATTATTTTTTGTTAAACTGGGGTCACTTTGTTCACCATTGACGAAGTCTGAGTAGCCATATGGGTAGTTTTCCCATTTTAAGCCAAGATATGAGACTAAGGCTTTAGTTGTAGCCCTAGTTTAGAAAATTCTATGAGAGTCTAATCCCAAATAAAGAAACCCCCCTCCCCCCTCCATCCAAAATTTTTAAAAATTCAAGGGCATGGACGTGAGCAATGTTGTAAAAAAACTTTTTCTCTTTTTATGTCTTCATAAATTTTGACTTATGAATATAAAATTATACTCCCATTTTTTCTCTCGCGAGAGGGACATTTGAGCCCCCTTGGAAAATTTTGTATGTCATGTGTGGTGAGATTTCGGTATTTATCTCTTGTATACTTGTGTTATCTGAACTTGCCCCGTTAGTCTTTCAAACTAATTTTGATTGTATGCAGTTGGAGAAATAATATTAGGCCACCTTTGTGATTTTGGAACCCACTCTATCCTAAAAAAACTTAGTCATGCATAATTATAATCCCTAGTACACACTTTAAAGCCTTTGGACCTTTCTTTGGCAAACTCATTACAACCGGTGATCCATTTTTTTTATTCCTCTTTTGAACCAAACCCTCCTTGAACTTGAAAATGTAACTTGAAGATAAAAGCCTAAGTTGGGGGTGGCAAAAGTTGATGGAAGTATGTTTGAGGCCACGAAGTGTTAGTAAATTGCCGAATATGGCTAATTGTGGAAATAAAGAAAACAAAAAGAAAGGATCCAATAAAGGAAAGAATTGATGAAAATTGTAGGAAAAAGAGATAAAAGAAATAGGTAAACAAAGGAAGAAAAAAATAGGCATGATAAAAGAGATAAATTAAAGAATAATAGACCTTAGTCGAAAAAAAAGGATTAAAAAAAGTGTGATGTAGATGTTCAAAGAAGGGTGTAGCTATGTTATTCTCAAATGATATCCTACCCTAACCCGAACCTACATTTCAAGCTTAGAAAGTCCTTTTAAATCTCCAACCATGTGTTTTCTTCATAGTGACGATTGAAAATAGGGGCAAGCTTATAGTATGACATTTATTGTATAGAGATTTCTTTTGTGTGAGAGAGAGTTCTTGTACTAAAAACTTCTTGTTGCATTTTTGGTAGATCGGTTTGTAGAATTTTCTTTTTTCTGAGGATTGGCATTGAAACAAGTTGGGATGGGTGATTTTATCACTTTTCGAAGAATGAGGCAAGTGGAGTATTGCTAAGTTGTGGTCAAGAGGAAGCCACCTCTAGAGTATTGGTTGTTGTTGTTGTTTGGTTGCTCTTCAAAGTCCTATGTATCCTTAAATGTCACATCTTATGATAAGAGGTGTAGTGGGAATTATCTTAGCCCATATGCAATGAGCTACCTATGGTCGTGACTAAAGTTGAAGTTATTGTGAGCTTTAAGGTATAAGGTTTAGGCATAAAGAATTATTATCTCATGATAAAAGATAATGTTGCTTGAGGATGCACAAATTCTTTAAGTTGGGGTTGTTGATGAGTGATGATTTTACCACTCATTCTCACAAAACATTTGTGCACATTACCTTGTTTTTAATGAATAAATGAGACATATTGGTGATAAAATGCACAAATATCCACTCCTTGCAAGCATAGAGTTAGGAAATTAGAAGATATGGATTGGGACTTGAAATGATAAAAGGAATCAAGAAAATGTTGCTAATGAGTCAAAGAAAAAGTGGCCTCGGTTACTGCAATCATGGTCTGAACACTGTGATCACAGCCAGTTAAGCAGGGATCATATCCAACCTCGGGTTAGGCAATCATGATCATAAGAACGCTATCATTGTTTGTCAAAATGGCCAATACATCGTGATCGTTCGGTCACAATCGTGACCGCGATTGTGCAATCGCAGTTGAAGCTTCACGACTGTAGCACAGTGGGACTATTAAGTAAAGGGCATTATAGTTAATCCGGATAGTAGAATCAAAGACTTATATTG
Organism: Capsicum annuum; assembly: GCF_002878395.1. NCBI lineage: Eukaryota > Viridiplantae > Streptophyta > Magnoliopsida > Solanales > Solanaceae > Capsicum > Capsicum annuum. The sequence goes on along the minus strand of NC_061122.1, from coordinate 100,174,544 downwards.
GGGATTCAAAACACTTTAAAGAGGGTGGAAGGGAGAGAGAGAGAGAGAAAGAACTCTAGAATTTTGAGTGAAAAATTAATTGTTCATAGTTATTGTAATTATTATTTCGAGAGGAAATTAGTGACATTGGAGTGTGGAATTGAAGATTATTTTTATCCTCTCTCATCATGAACACCATGGATGAAATACTTGGTAAAAGTCTTCTCTCCTATCTCATGAGTAGCTAACTTCTTTAGTCTTGGGATTATGTTGAACTAAAGTGTAATTGTGTGTGGGTATTGATGTGTTGGCATGATTTTTAGTTGTTGAGTATGAATTTCACCATTTCTTGGGTTAATGAGTTAGAATTTAATAGGTGAAAACCACAAATCTCCAAATGGGTTTGATGGGTGAAAACCCTAAACTCTAAAAACCCTTCATCATCCTTTAAAGAGGGATGAAAGTGAACTTGAGGTAACCCATAGCATCCTTGAAGAGAGTTATAGAAGGACAAGGTAATGGTGGACAATTGAGCCTATGGTTTACTACCTTTTGTAATCTTAGAAATAAGTGTAGTTGGAGTGTAAATCGTGTCAAGAGCATCATCCTAGAAATAGGGATGCTTGATTAATGTTTTGGGTGATTATGAATTATACACTTGTTAGGTGCTCGAAAGAGCCAATGGGTGAAATCATTGTAGTTTTATTGAAAGATTAACTCCAATGGATTTCGACCTAGCTTATCCTTTGGTCAACAACAAAGGTTCATGTTAAACTGTCATTAACCCACATTCTTTACCTTTAGGTTGAAATAATCCCAAGACCCTCTCTATTCTTGATTTTAAATCAAAAGTGTCATATTCATGCATTATTAATCAATAATTATTACAAACCATCCTTAACTAAAATCCCTCATTTTAATTTACATGTTGTATTTTTTAGCATTCTGGGTGCCATTTTAGTAACCAGAACACCCATAAGACTTACAATTTATAATTCGCTCCTTGTGGATTCGACCCCAACTCTAGTTGGGTTAGTGACAATGACTACCTCACCCCTCAAACATGGGAATGAGTTGAACATTATCAAGAACATACGACTTCTCTCAATGACTCATAACCTATCCTCATGGCTCTTAGTGAGCCACTCATACTCAAAGCCAAGTCAAGTAACTAAGTTTCTAATTTGATAAATAATCATCCTAATGACCCGTTACCTCACCTAATGACTCGTCACCACTAGCCCGTAACCATAATAGAAACACAACTATGATTCACTGGACATTTTATGAGTAGTGTCACCTAACCTGTACCCACGCTATACAACTCGTATGGTGAGTCGTAGAAAGATAGTGAGCTCAAAGATAAAAAAAATTTCAAGGGCCAAACCCCAGGGTCCTAATGAGTATAACAGGATCTTTACCTTCCAAACTGCTAAGGAAATTGGAGATTGTCTACAGATAGCTCATAAAGTATCTAATCAAGTAAAGCAATCTAAGGTGGAAATGTTGACTAGTCAATATGAGACCTTTACCATACAGAAAGGAGAGTCAATTTAAGAGATGTACACTAGATTCACAGCTGTGAAAAATGAGCTGTATTTTCTTAGTGAGGTTATTCCAGCACACAAGCAGGTCAGGAAAATCATAAGCATTCTTCCTAAAATATGGGAAAGCAAAGTGGATGTCATATCTAAACCCAGGGATTTGAATAAATGGCTATGGGTGAACTTATTGACAATCTCAAAACCTATGAATTGTTGAAGAATCTTGAAAGATTAGAAGTTAAACCTAAGGTAGAAAAACTTTGGTTCTTAAGGCTAAGATAAGGAGACAACTTATATTGCAAAAACAGTACTCAAAGCCTTGAGAAAATCAAGGGCTATTTCTAGAAGGGGATAGTCCAACAAGTTTTTCAAGGAAGGTAAGGCAAGTGACACATGTCACAAATTTGGCAAGTTTGGTCACTACATCAAGGACTGCCCAATACATAAAATAGAGTATAAAGAATATAAAAATAAATTCGCTAGGAAAGAGAAAGGCAAGGACTATGTTTTTGTGAAGTTTACCAAGAAGGTTGAAGCTGACAAACTTGTCAATTAAGTGTTAGCAGCTTGTTGGGGTGACTCTTCAAGTGACTCAAATAATTTAGAACAAGGAGAAGATGTTTCCATGGTGGCAACAAAAGATGAAATATCACTTTGACTCACTTTTTGTGCTAATGGCAGACACTGACAATGATGAAAATAAACTACTTACTCTCCTTGACATCAAGGAAAATTTGAAAGATTACTCCTACAGTAAGATAAAATCTCTTACCTCTGTTCTGATGAATTTCCTGATTGACCTTGCTAAGGATAAAGAAATTCTGAATAAAGCCTTGGAAAAATATGAGGAAGAAGTGGTGGATATAAGTATGGAAGTAGCTAAACTCACCAATGAGAAGGCAAAGCTAAAGAAAGATCTATGAAAATATGAATAAGAAATGGTGGAGATAGGTGTGAAAGTGGTTGAGCACCAATCAACATGTAAGACTCTTTTATGGAAATAATCTTCTGAATAAAAGGCTAGATGAAATCACCAAATGGAATTCCAAGGAAAAAGGTGAAGGAAGTAGGATACATTTCAGCTGGAAGCAAAACTGACTGAAACTAAGGGAAATATTACTGCTTCATTTGAAAGAAACCTAGTTCTCAAAAGTGAATTGGTTCGGGTGAAGACATATTTTGAGAAAGCCCTCAAATGGACTAAACCTTCACAAGATTTGAGTTCTCTTATCAGCCAAAAGTCTAATAACAAGAAAGGCTCGGGATGTCACTGTCAAGATGTTGGTTCAAACTTCCCTAGCATACTTACAAAGAGAAAGGATAATCTTCTATGCTTCCATTGTGCGAAAGACGGTCACACAAGAGAAATGTGTCCATCCAGAGATGGAGCTCAGAAAGGCATAAAGAATTTTATTGCCTCAGAAAGAATAAAAAGAAGAAGAAGAAGAAGAAGAAGAAAAAGAAGAGCTTACCTAACTTGGCAAAATGATTTTTTTCTCTATCCTCTTACTGGGAACCTAGACTGAAATGGGTACCCAAGACAAATAATTGATTTGTGATGCAGGGTAAGGAAACAGAAGGCAGGCAAAAAGGATGATGACAACGATTGCACAAAGCACAAAATTGAAGATCTGAAGGTCATCTATTGCTTAAGAACCTTAGTGGAGGCAATGTCTCCATAGTGATGGAAACAAAGATTTAGAGGATATTGATGTTGGTAATATTGTAATCAGGTTACAAAATGACCTTCTTATAGTTATAAAGGACATATAACTTGTAGATCTTTGAATAAATATGTAGTGAACTGGTTGAGTAGAAAAAAAAAAGGACAGAAGTGATGAGATCTAGATGATACTGGCCACTCTAAAAATTCTTCTTACATGGCTACAAATTGGTAAGCAGGTATCCTAGTTAGATGATGTTCTACATGTCTAACTCAGTTTTATATCTTCTGTAGATATACACCATGGCAAGGATGGAAAGATGTGTGAAGGGAAGTGAGACAGTAAAAGTGATTGGATTCATAAATCATTTAGGGATAAATTCCCTAAACAGGTTAGTACCATTTACTATTCCTAATCTTTTAAACATTTAATATGTGTGCCATGTCACTCTCCTACCTCTTCTCAAAAAGGTTATCTTCTATACTTTAAGTCAAAGAGGTGCATCCATCTGACCGGACATGTTTCATCAGGCATACCTACTCAATAAATCTGAATCATTCTCTCTTATTTTTTATGAAGTCAAATATCAAATCATTTTCTCTTTATATAGATAGATTGACATAAGTCAATAACGAGAGGAGAAATAAGGGTATATTAAACCCTATACCTTTCTATCAATTACGACTAACACCAACTTCTTACGAGGACACAAATGGAAATAGATTCTCGAGAACCCATGTGTAACCCCCCAGTCTGTACCCTTGATGCTATATGGTTCTTACAACCCCGAAGGACCACAAGCTAACCTATGACTAATATCTACGGTGAGTACTGAATAATAATCCTAAAAATAATACAAAAAATAGACTGAATTGCCATAAGGTTCAAAATTTGAATACTGGTAAAGAATATCAACTATAATATTCGTCTACAAAATTGAATACTACCTGATAGTCTAGTCTGAAAATCCTCTAACAGAACTATCTGAAAGCAGAGTTGATGGTACAAGCCTCCAACACAAGCTCCCAACTAACTCCGACTACTGAAATACGAAAATAAAATATATCCTCGATAGATGAGGACTCACTACTAAATCTGACACTGTAAGCTAAATCTAAATCTGTCTATGTTCAGTCAAGAACCTGAGAGTTCAAACCTATGATATGAGACATCATAATGCAAAGAGAAAAGTATGTGTCAGTTTGTGGAATGTACTAGTATGCTAGATGAGGTAATATTGAATTCAAGGGTTTATGTGCATGAACAGTAACTGACTGAATGATATAGAATAACTGATTATGAGTACAAAGAAATCTAGAACTACAATAAATACTAAGTATGCAATACTGTGCAATGTATATATACTGTATCTGAGCTTTTACTGAAGTTGAGTACTGAGTTCTGATAATTGAGTAACTGATATCTGAGATTACTGATAACTAAATTTATGATAACTGGGTGACTGTGTCTGACAGTCCTAATTCTATAGAACTAAACTAAGTTCTATACTGAGACTGACAATGTAGGAAGTAATCATCTAACCGACATGCCCCAAATAAGATAACTGAGGTCCTATCTGTAACCCCAGTTAGAAGGGTGTCAGTACCATGCCACGGGTAAAGACAAGATGAAAAGTTACCCTCATCTGAAAGGTACTCTAATGGGAATGGTAGACCCTCAACTGTTAGGTTGAAACACCACATCAACCCTCAACTGGCAGGTTGATGTCTCATCCTACGCTAGCTATATAGTTCTGGAATGCGAGGACTGTGTCTAAGGATTACACCCTCTACTGGCAGGTGATCCCCCATCCTTGGGTTTACTCAATGCTGAATCCTACTCCCAACTGAATAGACACTGAACTAATTAACTAAGCTAAACTAGACTGATACTAAGTTCCACTGAGTTCTTTAACTGACTGAGTTGATTGAGTTCTCTAACTAACTGAGAGTGCAACTTATTATGACACTACAGAGACTATCTATAACTACTGGAGCTCTAGGTAAACAACTAGATTGTCGGGTATGAGATACCCCCAGGACTTGACAGCATGAAAAGTAAAGCATAGCATTATCTTGAAAAGCATAACAATAAACACTTGTTCATAATTTCATTCTAAAAGATATTTTATCAAACACTTGTAGGGCATAATCTTGTACATGATTGGGATGACATAATGACATATCATGAGTCCACTATTTACTTGACATAGGCATTTTAGCAAACACTTGGGGAGCATAGATTATTTCACATGATAATGGTCAATATATGAACATCATGAATACAATACTCAATTGCAAATTCAAGGGTTTAGCATGAAAATCATATAACTCCTGATAAATACTATTCTAATTTCATGAATCTTATAATAATCGTAGATTTAAAACCCAATTAATATCATGAACGTGCATACAATCAATTTCAAGCATGGAATTCATAATTCTATAAACTTGTAGTTTAAAAAATGGATTCTTGGACTTCGTGGGTGAAAGGAACCCATGAATGAACATCTAACATACCTGTATATTTTAATTCTTGAAGCTCTTGATGATTTTCCTGAGGATTGCTCTTGATTGCTTAAAGATTAGGGTTTGCTAATTGAGAGAGAGCTTGTTGATTTTGGGAAAAATTTAATAAAGAATGAGTTTAAAACGTTTTTGGGACTAAATCCCATATCTAGGTATATTAAAATCATGGGAAAAGACCAATTTAACCTTGTACAAAAATTTTAATTTTGATCAAAATTATCCTACTTGGGCCCTTGGCGCGATGCGGCGCTATCGGGATGTGTCACTGGAAAATAACAATAGGGAACTCGGCTAACGGTGCGACGTGGTGAAATCGTATTTCCATACTGGATACGAATTTGGGACTCATCACGACGTGGTGAAATAGTGTAGCTTCACTGAAAAAAGGACAATTGTGAAAATGAGCCTTGGCACGATGTGCCATGATCGCGGAGCCTCACTGTATTTGACATTTGGTCTTGCTCCGCGACGTGTTTATTGCCAATTGGGCACACTATTTTACAAAGTATGTTATAACTTCTCACCTGGTTATTGGATTTGGACAAATTTTATATCATTAGAAAGCTGACTGAATTTTCTACGCAATGGTAAGCTCTAAACTAAAAATTACTAAGAATTTCAAAAATTTATATAGGATAACTCATGTACTGAGAGTTAAATTAAGCTAGGGAAATACGAGGTATTACAATATCTCCCACTTGGGAACATTCATCCTCGAATAAGACTGATTAAGCTAAGAAACACTGATAGACTAAGCTTACACACTGAACATACATATTTGATACATGAAATAAATGACTGAAGCTACTGATAATCTGATTTTTCATACTGAACATGCATATCTGAGGCATGGGTACATGGTTGAACTGATTCATGAATGCATGACTGTCATGAAGATGATATGCGATGGTACAGAATACCAAGTTTATAACTATAACTGAATATGGAACTGCGCAAATCTAAGGAAGACTGTTACCTCAAGCTGAATCTGAGTTTACGGACAAGAGGTAAGGATACTTGGCCCGTATATCTACTTATGCTTCCCAAGTAGCTCTCTTAATGAAATGATTCCGCCAAAGAACTTTGACCAAGGGAACTACTTTCTTCCTCAGTCTACAAGTCTAATGACCGAGGATCTGTACTATAACCTCTTTGAATGAGAGATCATTCTAAATATCTACGCCCTCTAAGGGAACTATGATTGATGGGTCACTAATGCATTTCTTTGTCAAGGAGACATGAAACACTGAGTGCACTGAAGCTAGATCTGAAGGCAACTCAAGCTCGTAAGCTACCTTTCTAAAATAACTGAGAATTCTATAAGGACCGACATATTGGGGACTGAGTTTTCCCTTTTTGCCAAACCTCTTCACCCCTTTCATGAGAGAGATTTTTAACAACACAAGGTCACCGATCTCAAACTCGAGATCTTTTTTTCTCACATCTGCATATGATTTCTATCAGCTCTGGGCTGCCCTAAGCCTTTTCCTAATCAACTGAACCTTTTCTAAGGCATCAAAAAGTAAGTCAGTCCCTACTACTGCGACTTCACCTACCTTGAACCAAATAATTAGAGATCTACATCTCCTACCATAGAGAGCATCAAACGGAGCCATCTGAATACTGGAATGACAGTTGTTATTATATGCGAATTTGATCAAAGAAAAGTGGTTATCCCAACTACCTTTAAAATCAAAAATGCATACTCTCAGCATATTTTCTAGTATCTGGATGGTCCTTTCTTCTTGACCATCTGTCAAAGAGTGAAAGGTTGTACTGAGGTGAACTTGGGTACCAAGACCCTTTTGGAATGCTTTCTATAAATTAGAGCTAAAAGGGGTATCTCTATCTGAGATGATAGACATTGGGACTCCGTGTAACCTGACCAACTCTCTAATCTAGTTTGGCATAGTCCTCGGCTAAATGAGAGGTATGAACTAGCAAGAAATGAGCAGATTTGGTCATCCTGTCTATAATAACCCAAATTGAATCATGTTGATGACGAGTATGAGGCAAACCCGTCACAAAGTCCATGTTCACTTCTTTCTATTTTTATGTGAAAATACTAAACTCCTGCATGGACCCAAATAAATAGTGCACAATATCAAATTTTTATCATTCTAAATTAATCTGATAAATAAGGAAAAACAACACAAATAGCTATTTTAAAGAAACTATTACATATACATAGTCGTATTAGTTGGTTTTCAGATATAGCATATAAAATATGTACTTTTATAACAGATTATAATATATATAAAAATAATCATATATTAAATTCTCATATTTCTTATTTATTGTCTATTTTTATGGAAGCTTCTGTTCATTCATTTTTTATATATTGTATCAAAATTTTATGTTTTTCATTTTTATTGTCTGCTTTCACGATGCCTTCATAAAAAAAATGGTATATTTATATTATAAAAATTCATGGTATATTGATATATTATACAAATTATATTTATATCATAAAACTACATGGTATAATTATACCATGCAAATTATATGTATACCATAAATACATGATATATTATACCATATTAATTATATTTATATCTGTAATTCCCCGAGTTTGTACCCCGAACGCTACACGTTGCTCATAATCTAGAGGAACCAAAAGCTAACCCATACTGGTACCTGCTGCAATAACTTAATAATAATACTGTAACTATGCATAAATTAGGCAGAAACTTTCCATAAGGTTCAAAACTGTAATAAATACTAAGTACGGTACATCAATACCAAAACTTAACATCTATCTATAAATACTCTATGTCTGAAAAGCCTCTACTTTCTGAACAAGGAGTTGATGGGACAAGTCCCCAACTACTGAAATAAACTGAGTACTGAAATACTGTAATAATAAATCTATCCTCGAACAATGAGGACTCACCACTAGTCTATTACTGATGGATCAGGCGACTAAGTATGATCAGGAGCCCGTGTGTCTGAACCTATGATACAAGACATCATAGCACAAAAGAAAGGTATGCATCAGTACTTTGAATATACTGGTATGCTAAGTGGGGTAGGATGAGATGCATGGGTTCATATGTATGAACAATACTGACTGAAAACATGAGTATAACTGAATGAGAGTACATGCATGAGTATGTAAACTATAACTGAGGTCGTGATAACACTGGATAACGAGTTCTGAATTACTGATTTACTAATATCTGGGTTTACTAATATTGTATTACTGTTAACTGAATGACTGTATCTGACGATCTTGATTTCTGTAGAACTGAACTGAGTTCTATTCTAAAGACTGAAACTGAGACTGTGGGAGGTAATCATCTAACTGACATACCCCTTTCTAAATATATTGGGATCCAACCTATAACCCTATTTGGAAGGGTGTCAGTACCGTGCCACAGGTAAAGAAAACTGTGAGTTAACCCTCTCTGACAGAAACCTCTTTCGTCAACCCTCGCTGGCAGGAAAACTCGTATGAGATGTATCAACCCTAGTCTGGCAGAAAGATATCTCAACCTACGTTGGCTATGTAGTTCTATAACGCAGGGATATCTACTAAGGGTCAAACCCTCTGCTGGCAGGAATTCCCCCATCCCTAGGTTCGCCCGGTGTTGAATCCTACTCCCAACTGAATAGACATTGGACCAATTCCTAGTTCATGCAAGGTTTGACTAAACTGTTACTGATTATATTATCTAACTGAACTAAACTGAGTTCACTAAGTTCTGTTGACTAACAGAATACTACTGAATTATGTTAACTAACTAAATTTACTGAGGTCTGAACTAAATACAAAACTAGACTGATACTGAGTCAACTGAGTTTTTCCTGAGTTCGGTAACTGATTGAGAGTACTACTGATCGTGACATGACTGAGATTATTCTATAACTGATACTGGCTCTAGGTAAACAGAAAAATTATCGGGTATTAAATACCCCCAGGACTCATAGCATAAAAAGTAAAGCATCATATCACCCTGCATAGCATTGAAATATACATTGTTCATAATGCATCTATAGAGGCATTTTATCAAACACTTGAATGGCGTGAACTAGTATACATGCTAACATGATATAATCTCACTATTTAATTCACATGAATAACTCATCAAACACTTGGAAGGCATTGTATATGCACATTGTACTAATCAACACATGAGCATCACAATTTCAAGGTTTTAACATGAATTCACATGATACAACATACATAATAATTGTTTTTACATAAATCTTGCACTTAATCATGGTATAGAAACCCAATCAACATTATAATCATGAAAACACTTGAATCCAAATAATGGAAATCATGAAATCAATTTACTTAAAGTTTAAAAGAGTTTCTTGGACTCCAAGGATGGAAGGGGCCCTTGGATGAACACTTGACATACCTTAAAACTTGAATTCTGAAAGATTGATGGATTTTCTTGGAACTTGGATTCTTGAATGTGATGAACTAGGGTTTGTTCTTGAAAAATTTTAGAGAGAATGAGTAAATTTTACCTTTTGGATGACTTAATTACATGTTTTGGGGACTGATATAATATGGGAAAAGACCCATTTACCCCTCTGGACATGGTTTTAATAACTGAAAACTGGACTAGCAACGCGCAGATCGATGCTCCATATCGCTGGTATCAATGCGATGGCCAACATGTCGCATCGAGTCTGCATCGGTTCACTGGAATTTACACTAGGAGCTCGAGGAAAATATTCATCGATACGATGGGCGACGCGGCGGGTCGATCCACTGGTTTGAGCTTTCAAATATGATCCAAACAAAGTCTAAAAAATCCAAAACTTGTCCGAGAACATCCACTGATATTTATGATCATGACTCAACCTAAAAATCATTACTTTAAGTTCATGAGGGTCATGAAATAAAGTCACCAACCTATGAAGGCTAAAACAACACTAAGTCTGAATACTTAGCTAAAATTTTCTAAGTTTGGGACCCCATAAGAAGCTTTAAAGAACTGAGTTAAGCTTAGAATTTTGCGGGATCTTACAATATCTCCCCCTTGGGAACATTCGTCCTCGAATGAGACTGACTAAGCAGGGAATACTGATAGATTGAATTTAGATATTGGATATGCACAACTGCAACATGATTTCATAACTGACATTATTAATATGCTAAAATTTCATACTGAACATGAATATCTGATGCATGAGTACATAGCTGAACATCATTCATGGATGCATGACTATGATTTATAATAAGCTAATTTTCTCATGTTGAAAATACATATATGATGCATGAAGTCACAACTAAATATACAATGGTAACTGCTACCTAGTCTATAAAGGAAAATCTGAGCATAGAACTGAGTAAGTTCAAGGAAAAATTGCTACCTTGGGCTAAGTATGAGATTGCGGAAAAGGGATAAGGATACTTGGTCCACATATCTGATTCTGCTTCCCAATTAGTTCCCTCAACGGACTGATTCCGCCAAAGAACTTTGACTAGAGGGACCTCTTTGTTCCTCAGTCTGTAAATCTAAAAATCAAGGATTTCAACTGGAATTTCCTCATAAGAGAGGCTGTTCTGAACGTCTATACTCCCTAACGGGACAACAACTGCTGGGTCACCTATCCATTTCCTTAGCAAGGAGACATGGAACACTGGATAGACTGAAGCTAAATCTGAAGGCAACTCAAGCTCGTAAGCTACCTTTCCTAAATAGCTGAGAATTTGATAAGGATCGATATATCGGGGACTAAGTTTCCCCTTCTTACCATACCTCTTCACTTCTTTCATAAGAAAGATCTTTAAATACATATAATCACCAATCTCGAGATCCTTTCTCTACATATCTGCGTATGATTTCTGTCGGCTCTGAGCTGTCTTAAGTCTTTCCCTGATCAGCTAAACCTTCTCTAAGGTGTCAAACACTAAGTCAGGACCTACTACTTTGGCCTCTCCCACTTCAAACCTACCAATAGGATACCTTCATCTCCTCCCATAGAGCACCTCAAATAGAGCCATCTGAATGCTGTAATGATATCTATTTTTATATGCAAACTCAATCAAAGGAAAGTGGTCATCCCAACTACCTTTAAAGTCTATCACATACGCTCGCAGCATATCCTCTAAAGTCTGAATGGTCCTTTCTGCTTGACCATCTTTCTAAGGGTGAAAGGCTATACTGAGGTGGACTTGGGTACCAGGACCCTTTTAGAATGTTTTCAAAAAATGAGAGGTGAACTACGTATATCTATCTGAGATAATGGACAATGAGACTCTGTGTAATCTGACCAACTCTCTGACATAGAGCTTGGCATAGTCCTTGGCTGAATAAGAGGTATGGACTGGTAGGAAATGAGCTAATTTAGTCATCCTGTCTACAATAACCCAGACTGAATTGTGCTGACGACGAGTACAAGGCAAACCCATCACAAAATCTATGTTCACCTCTTCCCATTTCCAAGTGGGGATACTGAACTCCTGCATAGACCCACTAGGTTTATGGTGTTCAATCTTCATCCCGCTCCATTAATAGATCTTCCATAAATCATGATACATCTTAGTGGCCCCTGGATGAATAGAGTAATGTGCACTATATATTTTTGCAAGAATCCGTTGTCTCAGGTCATCTACACCTGGCATACATAACCGACCCTGACAAAGAAATACCCCATCTCCCCCTTAGGATAAAACCTCTATTTTCTGATCTCTGACTAATTCTTTTAACTTAACTAGGCTGGGATCCCTATCCATCTTTTCTTTTATTGCAGAATCCAGAGATGATTATGAACTACTCTGCACCCATACACTTCCTTTTACTGAATCAACTAAGCGGATACTTAGTCGGGCAAGTTGATGAACTTCTTGAGCTAACTTCTTCTTACCATCATCCACGTGAGCAACACTACCCATAGACATCCTACTTATAAAACTATTAGCCACTACATTGGCTTTACCTGGATGATACAGAATATTCATGTGATAGTCCTTCAATAACTCCAACCACCTTCTCTGACGAAGGTTTAGGACTTTTCAAAAGAACACATATTGTAGTCTCTTATGGTCAGTGAGCACATCAACGTGCACAACATACAAGTAATGCCTCCATATCTTTAAGGCAAATACTACTACTGCTAACTCAAGATTATGAGTTGGATAGTTCTTTTCATGAGGCTTAAGTTATCTAGAGGCAGAGGCTATGACCTTATCTCTTTGCATCAAAACACATCCTAAACCAACTCTGGAAGTATCACAATACACAACAAAGCCGTCTAAACTATTTGGTAAAGTCAAAACTGGGGTTGTAGTAAGTCGAGTCTTTAACTCCTGAAAACTTTTCTCACAAGAATCTGACCACCAAAATTTGACCTTCTTTTGAGTCAATCTGAACATAGGGGATGCAATACACAAAAATCCCTCAAAAACCATCGGTAATAGCTAGCCAAACCCAAGAAACTCTAAATATCTGATGGAGAGATGGGTCTGGGCTAGTTTCTCACTACTTCGATATTTTGGGGATCAACTCTAATGTCATCACCAAAAATAATATGGCCAAGGAAAGCTACTGAACTTAGACAAAATTTGTACTTAATTTGGTGAATAGCTGATGGTTTCTGAGAGTTTGTAATACTATTATGAGATGGTCTGCATAATCATGCTCACTGCGGAAGTAGACAAGGATGTCTTCTTTGAAGACAATGATGAACATATCCAAGAACTACTTGAACACATGGTTCTTCAAGTCCATGAAAGCTGTTGGGGCATTATTAAGACCAAATGACATGACTAAGAATTCGAAGTGACCATACCGAGTTCTGAAAGCTATTTTTGGAATGTCATATTCTCTGACTCTGAGCTGATGATAGCCTGATCTGAGGTCTATCTTAGAAAAGTAACTGGCAACCTGAAGTTGGTCAAACAAGTCATCGATTATGGAAAGTGGATACTTGTTCTTGACCGTGACTTTATTTAGCTAACGTTAGTCTATACACATTCTGAGAGAACTATCTTTCTTACACACGAATAGAATTGGTGCACCTCCTAGGGACACACTGGGTCTGATGAATCCATTATCTAGAGATCTTTCAACTATTTTTTAATTTTTTGAGTTTTGTTGGAGCCATTCTTTATGACAGAATAGATATGGGCTGAGTATCAAGAAGAAGGTCTATTTCGAAGTAGATTTCCCTTTCGGGAGGAACTCTAAAAAGATCTTCGAGAAACACGTCTGGGAATTCACATTCTACTGATATTGACTCAAGAGTAGGGGTTTCTGATCTAGAGTCTTGGACTCGAACGAAATGGTAGATATATCCCTTAGATATCATTTACTTTGCCTTAAGGTAGAAAATAAGATGACCCCTAAGTGCTGGAGTACTGCCCCTCCACTTTAGGACGGGCTCATTTGGGAACTGAAATTGGACAATTTTATTTTTGCAGTTGACTGAGGCATAGCAGGAATGAAGCCAATCCATGCCGATAATGACATCAAAATCGGTTATCTCTAATTTGACTAAGTCTGCTGAAGTGACTTTCTGAGATACCATAACCGGACAGCTTCTGTATACCCGCTGGGATATGATAGATTTACCCACTAGGGTAGAGATTGAGAAAGGCTCTGCTAAAATTTTAGGACTGACTCCGAAGTCAACATCTATATATGGAGTTACAAAAGACAAAGAAGCTTGTGTATCTAGCAAAGCATAAACATACAAATAATAAACTTGTAACGTACTAGTGACAGCATCAGGAGAACTTTCTTGATCCTGTCAGGACTGAAGTGCATAGAGTCTATTTGGGTGTTGCCCACTGGTGGCACTAGAAGTAGAACCCTACTGATTTGGGTGACCGAACTGAGCTGAGGGACGGTTATGCTGACTCTGCGAACCCACATGAGGACACTGTCTGACTCTGTGGCCTGGCTTGCCATATTTGAAACATACGTCACTGCCAGCTCTGTAGACACCCTGATAGTTTATGCCACACTTCTAGCAGAGAGAATTTGTTCAGGCACTACTAACACTACCCTGGGGTTTAGGGCCTGACACCCTATCTCTATTGCCATCTCTAAATTTTGGCACGGGAGCACTGGCTGAGGACGGTGCTAAAACTGAAGATTTTAGGTAAAATTGAGAACGATTACCACCCTCTGACTTAGGCTGGGTGAAATTGAAGCTACCTATTTTATCTTTTTTATTCTCTCTCTCCTTCTCTTTATTCTTAGACTTCTCTATCTATTGAGCATGGACCATGAGCCTAGATATGTCCATCTCTTTAATCAGCATTGTGGTCCAACACTCTTTAACCACACCGCTAAACACCCCTGACACAAACTTACTCATCTTTGCTCTGCTATCTGCTACCACATGAGGGGCATATCTGGCTAAATGAGTAAACTTAAGAGAATACTCTTGTACCATCATGTTTCCCTGTCTCAGATTTATAAACTCCAAAATCTTCACTTCTCTCAACTCTAGAGGGATGAACCTATCCAGAAAAATAATAGAAAACCCCTCACATTCTATGGGCCCTGCATCTGTAGCCCTCTCTACATTTCACTATTTAAACCATGAGTGATCTACATCCTGCAACTAATATGTAGCTAACTCGGCACTCTCACTAGTTGTCACCCCCATAATATTTATAACCTTTTGCACTTGATCAAGAAATTCAAGTGGGTCCTCATCTGACTTTGATCTGATAAAAGATGGAGGGTTCATTCGGGTGAAGTCCCAAATCTAAGCTGCAGCAGTATTCACCACTAGGTTGGCTGGAACAGCAGCTGGGCATTCATTCTATGCTGCCACAAAATAAGATAGGGTGGTAAAAGCTGCTCTGTATTCAGTGTGGGAGACATGTTCGTCCAGGGGATCTGGCTGAATGGGCTGAGGTGCTGACTCATTTCTGGTTCTCCTTTCATTAGTCTTTTTGGGAGGTATGTTCTGTAAATTAAAAGGAGAGAACGAATTAGACTAAGATTTTAACTTGAGATCATGCTCACTCACACGACATGAATACTGAAAGAAGGGAAAATTTTCCAAAAGTATCTCATTGCCTCCTATCCATAAGTGTGGCAAGCTACACACCCATACGCAAGACTCTACTAGATGGGGCTTTAAGACTTCCTAGGACTCTATTAAACCTTAGGCTCTGATACCAAGTTTGTAATGCCCCGAGTCTATACCCCGAACGCTACACGGTTATCATAATCCCAAGAGATTACAAGCTAACCCATGACTGGTACCTGCTGTATTAACTGAATAATAATACTGTAATTATGCATACGTGGAAACTTACGATAAGGTTCAAAACTGTAATAAATACTGAGTATGGTACATCAATACCAAAACTGAACATCTGTCTATAAATACTCTATGTCTGAAAAGCCTCTACTTTCTGAATAAGGAGATGATGGGATGAGTCCCCAACTAATTTCGACTACTGAAATAAACTAAGTACTGAAACACGGTAATAATAAATCTATCCTTGGTGCTGAATCCTGCTCCCAACTGAATAAACAGTGAACTAATTCCTAGTTCATACTAGGCTTGACTGAACTGTTACTAATCATACTGTCTAACTGAACTGAACTGAGTTTACTGAGTTCTGTTGACTGATAGAATACTACTGAATTCTGTTAACTAACTGAATTTACTGAGGTCTGAACTAAATATTGAACTGAACTGATACTGAGCGTACTGAGTTTTTCCTGAGTTTTGTAACTGACTGAGAGTACTACTGATCATGACATGACTGAGATTATTCTGTAACCGACACTGGCTCTAGGTAAATAGCTAAATTATCGGGTATTAAACACCTCCAGGACTCATAGCATAAAAAGTAAATCATCATATGACCTTTCATAGCTTAGAAATGTACACTTGGTCATAATGCATCTATAGAGGCATTTTATCAAACACTTGAATGGCATGAACTAGTATACATGCTAACATGATATAATCTCACTATTTAATTCACATAAACAACTTGTCAAACACTTGGAAGGCATTGTAGATGCTCATAGTACTCATCAACACATAAGCATCACAATTTCAAGGTTTTAACATGAATTCACATGATAGTACATACATAATAATTGTTTTTACATAAATTTTGCACTTAATCATGGTATAAAAACCCAATCAACACTATAATCATGAACACACTTGAATCCAAATCATGGAAATCATGAAATCAATTTACTTAAAGTTTAAAAGAGTTTCTTGGACTCTAAGGGTGGAAGGGACCCTTGGATGAACACTTGACATACCTTAAATCTTAAATTCTGAAAGATTGATAGATTTTCTTAGAACTTGGATTCTTGAATGTGATGAACTAGGGTTTGTTCTTGAAAAATTCTAGAGAGAATGAGTAAATTTTGCCTTTTGGACGACTTAATTACATATTTTAAGGTCTGATAGAAGATGGGAAAAGACCCATTTACCTCTCTGGACGCGAGTTTTAATTACTGAAAACTGGACTAGCAACGCGTAGACCGACGCTCCGTATTGCTGGTATCAATGCGATGGCCAACGTGTCGCATCGAGTCCGCATCGGTTCACTGGAACTTGCACTGGGAGATGGAGGAAAGTATTCATCGACGCGATGGACGACGCGGCGCGTCGACCCATTGGTTGGAGCTTTCAAATGTGATCCAAACGAAGTCCAAAAAATCTAAAACTTTTCTGGGAACACCACTGACATTCCTGATCATGATTCAACCTAAAAATCATTACTTTAAGGTCATGAGAGTCGTGAAATAGAGTCACCAACTTACGAAGGCTAAAATAACACTAAGTCTGAATACTTAGCTAAAATTTTCTAAGTCTGGACCCCTTAACAAGCTTTAAAGGACTGAGTTAAGCTTAGAATTTTGCAAGGTCTTACAATATCATAAACATATATAATATATTTTATATATAAAAGGTTTATACCATGTAATATTGGAAATATATATATTTATATTTAATAAAATAATTTTTTAACAAGAAAAGTACTTCTGACATAATGAGTTATACAATGAATATTTATCCAATAAATTATATTAGAAATATAATAATAATCTGACTTTTACATAAATTATATTTATACAATAAAAATACATGGTATATCTGTATTTCCAACATAATGATTTTTATTCCATGAATATTTATCATAAAAATTATGGTTAATTCATTACATTAGAATTAAAAATATACTATAATGAAATCATACTAGATGATTAACATACATGAAAACAAAAAGAAACATGAACGAGAAAATAATGGTATACTTAATTTATTTTAAAATATTTGAATTTTGAATACAATAAAGAGAAAGATTTGGAAGCAAGGATTATCTTTCCACTTTTAATTTGAAGATTGAAAATATATCTCTTAAATTAAGGTAAATTGATAATTAGTTATAGCATTAAATTATGAATTATAATTATTTTTTGACTTTTTTTAAATGGCTATATATGTAAATAAAAAACTTTTATTTTTAAAATATTGAAAAAGTACTATTATTTATGTAGTTAAGTCTTAAGGATGGCCTTTTCATGTAATTTGCCTACATAAAAGGGCAAAATAAACCCAATAGGTAGACGAAAAGTACATTTTATGCCTAATAGGTAGGTGAAAAGGGCATTTTAGGCTCAGCCATAGACGAAAAGGGCATTTTCGGCCCAATAGGTAGACGTAGGGCGTTTGTGCACCACTTTACATGATTGAAGGGCATTTTAGGCCCTTTTTTGTTTACATTTTTCATATTTTGAGGGATCGAATCCCAACATTACTTGGACTTACCAACTTATCATGAAAACAAGCAACATAAATAATTCTTGACTTACATATCCAATACTCAATATGCACATTTTTGAAATATCAGAATCATTCATGTTAACTTATGAACTTATATGTACTATTAAACTTTAAATTTATCATGACAACGTTTTTTACTTTAGTAAGTTTCTTATTTTCTATGACATGAATTTTGTATCAATAAACAATAAACTCTAAGTTTATTATGGCAAGTGATCTCATTGTACTTGTGTAATTTTTTATATATGTAGTTCTTACCATAGTAACTTGGAGATATTCTATTCTACCTCTTTTGGAGGTGGATTATGATATCATCAAAACTAAGAAATGTTCGAATTTATATACAATCACATTAACTCCTAGGGTATAGATCTATATTTACAATAATCAAAATTCTTATTCTCCGAGAATAAAATATAATCATGCCTTAAGCGTATCACAGTATGATAGCTTATAACCTCTTTTATGATATGGATAACTACATAACTTAGCAAACATAGACTCTTAATTACCTTATTTAGCCTAAGTTTTAATTAATTACAATTTATAACCTCCTCTTGCCTATTAATTATCTTTAATTACAATTCATAACGTCTCTCATATTTTTCTCTCTTTCTCTATTTTCTATTACTCTTTTTTTTTCTTTTTCAATTTTTTTTCCTTTTTTATTTTTTTTGTTTTCTCTTTCTTTTTTATTTTTCATTTTTTTTCATTTTTTTCTTTTTCTTTTTCCTTTTTTCCTTTTCATTTTTTCTCCTTTTCTTTTTTTGGTATTTTTTCTTTATTTTCTATTACTCTTCTTCTTCTTTTTTAAATATTTTTTCTCCTTTTTTTCCCTTTTTATTTTTTCTCCTTCTTTTCATTTGTGCGAATTAGCAAACATAAATACAAGTGTCAACTATAAAATATAAATACAAATGCAAACAATAACATACAAATACAAGTACGAACTATAAAATATAAATACAAATGTGAACTATAACATACAAATACAAGTGCGAACTATAAAATACAAATACAAATGCGAACTATCATTTGTATTTCTTAATTATTGTAAAGAAATGATTGATTTTCTTTCTAGGAATACTTGTTTGTATTTATTGATACAAGTTGTAGTTATTGATAAAAATAAATACAATTCAAATTATTATACAAATACAATATATACAAATACATATTGTATTTGTATTTGTAATATCATTTGTTTCATTTGTTTATAATTGTATGTGTATCAAGTGATATTTGTTTATTTACAAATACGAATGATAATTTTGACATACAAATACAAGATGGTACATTTGTATCAAATGATACATTACATATTTATATATTTTAGAATCAAGAAAATACAATTAATGTATTTACTTGTTTGTATACAAATACAAATGATAAATTGTACATAATCACAGCTAAATACAATATGCAATCAACTTGCTAATATAAATACAAAATAATTCTTTAAAAATAAAAAGACATCGACGAAAATAGAATACAAATACAAATATAATCTAAATATACAAACACAATAAAATCACAATACAAATATAATCCAATATAATATGCGGTCAATTGTAAAATACAAATACAAAACAGTTTTTTCAAATACAAGTGCGAATTATATAAAATATAAATCATGATCCAAACTAATAAATACAAATACAAGTGCGAACTATAAAATACAAATACAAATGCGAACTACAAAATGCAAATACAAGCACGAACTTTAAAATTCAAATATATTTGTATCAATAAATACAAAAATATAAATGACGGTGTGACTACAAATACGATAAATAATTATGGTATTTACGTTATCATCTATGACTTGTACTCGAATAGTCATATTTTTCAAAAATACAATAAATAGAAAATAGGTCAAAAAAAGTAATAACGAAAATAAGTACAAAAAAGAAAACAAAAAAATCAAAGAAGAAAGAGAAATAAAAGTTAGAGATAGAAGAGAGAAAAAAAAAAGAAAAAAATAAAAAGAAAGAAACGAAAAAAAAAACAAAAATAGAAAAAAGAAAAAGAAAAAATGGGGAAAACACAAAATAGGAAAAAAATATAAAAAACAATGATAGTGAGACTAAATAAGTAATGTATTTATGTTTTTTATGAATACAGATCACTGAGTAAAAGAGAATACAACAGCTGTGAATCGAATACAGCGGCTATAACTGATAAATATGTAAAGTGTGGCTATAGAAGATGGATTTTGTGTCAAACTTTTGATATTTTTGAAACTTTCCCTTTAAAATACTGTTACTCCAGAAGCAAATCGAGGCATACATATAACGTAGAGAACTTTTCTCTAATATAACTTTCAAACTTTTGAAAGTATGAATCACCGTCAAATTTAATCACTTCTGATGATTATAAAAGTATTATAATCACGTCAAGTTGTACCATTGGTATCAAGCTCATGATAGTAATAAATACTCACAAGTAGCTTTACCTAAAAAGGGTCAGCGTCCAAGACATGACTCACCATGTTTTGAAATGTCAATAAGCTAGCCAACACCTTCATAAATACTTCTATATAACACTAGGTTCCGAAGGTCCGTGCCAGCACGGGCCCAATGTATATTATTTTTTATCTTAATTTATGTGACATAAATAAAATTAGATAATTAATTATATTTTTAATATAATTTAAGATTTTTTAAATGCCAAATGACCTTCTAGACCCCTGTACTATGTCGATTTTGTAAGTTGGACACTTCTACTTAGATATTTGTCATCTAGACCCTTGAACACATTAAAAAATAATATTTTAAATATTTTTTTGGTGAGTGCAATACACTGTCGCCACGTCAGCTGCCACATCAGTTTCCATGTTATTTTTATTTTTAAATATAAAAAATATTAAATATTAAAATAAATAAATAAACCCCTCCCCCTCTCCCTCCCCTTCCTCTCTCTTCCCTATTTTTTTGATTTGCGTTTCTTCTTTTTTTCTTATGGTTCTTCCTCCTCTTATCCTTCTTCTTTTCCTTCATTATTTTAATATTCTTATTCTTCTCACTCTTTGAAAATTTTTAAAAGAAACGCTCAAAGCACTAAGAGGCCAAAAAAAACACTATTTTTTTCTTTTGTTGCACAATTTTTAGCGGTTCTTGAAGCTTTTCGTTCACCTGTTTGTCTGTGTTTGAGCTTTGGTTGTTGTTGAAGATGATGATAATCTCAGGATAACTCAATTTGTAGCAACTGGTGATTAGATTTTTGCTGTTTATTTGGAAAAATTGAGAAGTGAGAATCGAAGAAGAAAGATTCTTGTTATTTGATTCTTGTTGTTTGTTTGGAAAAATTGAGAAGTGAGAATCGAAGAAGAAAGAAAACCATGTCATTTGTTTGTTTGTTTCTTGTTAATTCTTTATCTTCATCTTTTGATTCTTGTTGGTTGTGTTGATTTGTTTGGAAAAATTTTTCTCAAAGTTCTATTCGATTGTATTAATTTGTTTCTTTTTGTGTTATGTGAATTATTGTACTTTAGGCTTGAAAAGTTGCACTTTGCAATTGCAATTGTGATTTTACAATGGCCATGGCAGCCGGTAGGGGTGGGGGACTGGTGGACGGTGGTGGGGTGGGATGGGGTGGGGGTTTGGGCCACGCTGGGGTGGGGGTGGCTGGGATGGGGTTGGGTGAGGTGGGGGCTCAAAATGGGGGTTGGGCTGTAGTGGGGGCTGGGATGGGGGCTAGGGTGGGGTGGGGGCGGCTGTGATGGAACTGGTGGGGTGGGGGACTAGGACGAGGGGTGGGGTGGGGTAGGGTAGTGGCTGGACGGGGGAGGGAGTTTGGGGGGGATTTTTTTTATATATTTATTATTTTTAAAAATTTTAAAATATTTTTAAATTAAAAAACTAAAAAAAAAAACTAATCTGCTTTTTTATTTTTTTAATTATTTTAATATAAAATTGGTCAAAAATTGACCCTCACTCCCACTCCAGGCAAGTGACTACACTCTCCAAGTCCCAGTCAGTACTTTAATGCCACATAGGCAAAGTCAACGGTCAAAGGATTTGAAATATTACTTTTTAGTGTGATCAGGGGTCCAAATGACAAATATGTAAGTAGAAGTGTCCAACTTACAAAACCGATATAGTACAGGGGTCCAGAAGGTCATTTTGCCTTTTTAAAACTATTAGCTATTATAATCTACAATGCTTTTTCGACATTGTAATTTACTATTTTAAGTTGTTTGCTATTGTAATTTATAATACTCTTCTTGTTCAAACTTTGTGATAGTGATAGTCAATTTATATTTTATAAGTAATTTAATTTTTTAATTATTGTAATTTATAATATTTTTTCTATTAAATTTAAGCGATACTGACATAATTTCGAGAGTCAATCAAATATCACTATTGAAGTAGCGAAACCGGCACGTCTTGAACGACTCATAATAACTAATTAGAAGTGATATAGGAAAATTGATATAAAAGATATTTGTGAAATTTTTTTAAGTGAGCCTCATATAAGATGTCAAATTAATTTAAAACATCAAGAGTTAATTTTTTATTTTATATTTATTTTATCTTTTAAATTTAATATTATTAATTTTTTAATACTTATATGACTTAGAATAATTTCTCAGGGGTGATATAGTAAAATAACGGTTGAAGCAGCTAAAGCAGACATGTCATAAATATTTATTTTACCTTTTTTAAAATTAAATTTTATTAATTTTTTAATACGTAAATGTCATATAATAATTAATTAGGGGTGATATTTTAAGTGTGCCTCATATAAGATGTCAAATTAATTTAACATCAAGATTTAAGTTATTATTTTATTTATTTTTACCTTTTTATTAAATATTATTAATTTTTTAATACTTAGATGACTTATAATAATTATTTAGGGGTGATATAGTAAAATTGTGGTTGAAACAGCAGAAGCAGATATGTCATAAATATCTGTTTTATTTTTATTAAAATTAAATTTTATTAATTTTTTAATACGTAAATATTATATAATAATTAATTAGGAGTGATATAGTAAAATTACGGAACAAGTTGACAGCTGGAAGCAGGCATGTCGACCGCCAGTTGCCTGCTTCCAGCCACCCCACTCACGCTTATATATATAGTAGTAATTACTCATCAAAACTTCTATTTTTTTAAAATGAAATTATAATACACTAGCGCAATAGTATATTTATAAGTTTATACGATAAAACATCTATACAAACACAACACCACTTTTATCCCTTGTTTGCCAAAAAAATTCGGCAACAAAAATTTCTTTTTGACACAGTAAGAGAACAAGTGACATCTTTAAAGTTCTGATATCGGTTTAAACAATTATCGACGTAAATTTAATTTAACATGGTGAAAGACTATCAAAGTCAAATATTTATCTTTTATTCGTGTAATTCTAGAAATTGCATCTAATTTAGAAAATCAAATTCATTGTAGAGCCTCGTATTGATAACGTGTTATGAACTAATATAGAAAGAACAAGAAGAATAGGAGAGAGAAAAGAGGTGAATTTTTATTTTTCTTGAATAATAAGGGTTCATCTTGAGAGATGATTTAGAATCTCTATTTATAGAAAAAATTTCTCCTCATTTCTCTCCAAAAGGTAGGTATTCCATCTCTTGATGGATACTCACTAAATCTTGATAGATATTCAATATATTTTGATAGACATTCGCTATAATATAAATACGTTTATAATTATATCATAATTATGATTTCCATTTCAATTGAAGTTACTATCCTTATTTGATCATATTACTAAAAATAAATGTCCAGCACTATTTTTCTAGTTTAAAAAATCAAATAATAATTTACTCAGTTATGTCTAGTTTACCCATAGTTATTACGTATAGTCATTACTCAATATATTTTTTAAAAATATTAAATTTATTATATTGAAAGGGTAATATATTAAAATTTCTCATATTAATTATTATTTATCAAGGTGTGTGTCAAATTAATAGTGGATAAACAAAGATAGATGGAGAGAATAGTTTGACTTGGACAAAGTTTATATGATGATAGCAAACTTTTGATATATGTGAACTTAATTATTTTTCATTATTAACTAGTATTAGTAAAGTAATCATTAAACAAAGATAGATTAAATAAATAATTTAGATTTACAAATTTATCAAATAGTAAAGCATAAAAAACTATTTCATTGACCAATAGATAAGCCAACATAAACTAATGAAATGTAAGTCAAAATCTCTAGTCAATTATAGTTTCTTGAATAGTTTCATAACAAATAATTCATAATAAATTACTTCAAAATGAAAAAAGAGTTGATAAAATCAATTTGAATTTGTTAAAAATATTTACCTATATACGAATATTGAAAGGAGACTAAGTATAAAGAAAAAATATTATCGTTCTAGTTATACCATTTATAACATTCACATTTAAGTCAAAAAAAGGATCATAAAATACTAAATATAAAAAAAAGATAAAATTTATCTCTAAAAATTTTAAAATTTTAAACGCATAGATCATAATAATCTCAAGCAAGATCTTGAAATTTTTATTTTTCATTTGCGTCAAAAAAATTAATATTTTTTTTAATTTTATTAATTGATTCATTATTTAGTGAGACTATATTACAAAAATTTGTATTTGGATAAAGAAATCATTAAGGTGACAAACTTATTTTTCTCAAGAAAGAAAAACACTATGAATAATTAAAATCATTTTTAACAAATAATTTTCTTGTTTCAAACCTATATTGTTTGAATATATAGTGACCTTCTCATAGGTTTCTTCTTCTTGAAATCTCATTATTAATTAGTGACAACACTCCTTCAATATGCGGATCTTTTACTATACCAAAATATGATATTGAATAATGATTAATAAAATAAAAAAAATCAATCATTTTTATATCATAATTATGCAAGACCTCAAAATAATATATAATCAAGAAATTATATTATTCATAGTATAATTTATATTTGCATAACAAACTTAATTTTCTCGAGAAAGAAGAATCACTACGAATAATTCAAATCATTTTCAACAAATGATTTTCTTGTTTCAAACCAACGTTACATTGTGATTACATTGTTCAAACTTCTCATATGTATATTCTTCTACTGAACTCTCATTCTGAAATATTGATAACATTTCATCAATATGTGTGATTCTTATTATGTCGAAACCATTATATTTAAAGCCTGAAATTTATGAAGAAAATTTTGAATTAATATTTAGCAAACTATTGACAATTCTTATTTCTACATATTGATAATGAAAAACTTGATAAATACCAATAAGGCTAATGATCAATAACAATAACAGAGAGAGAAGAAAAGTGTGACAATATTTCTGTGTTATTGAATTAGTATATATAGCCATATAAGGTCAAATTTTTCATATAATAAAAATAGAATGTAAATTATAAATTAAATTTTTCAAATTAGTACACAAATTAACTTAAATTATAAAACTTTAGATATTTAATTTTTCAAAATTTAACTTTTCCATATAAACATCACTGAATTGATACAAACAATATTTTAAAAAGTGATAAATGAATTAAATAATCCAAAATGTTATGGCATTATATTTTTTTGTCTATATTTTTTTTTAATACATAAGAGATGCTAAAGCCCTAAAATTACTCCATTTAAATGTGGAGATCTTGTTGAAGACTAATACCCCCACTAAAATAGATCAATGCATATTAATTTAAAATTTCAACAAAATAATCTCCTTTCTTTTATAGTCCAAACTTACCATTTAAAAATTATTTAATATGAATTAATAAGTTCATAGTAGATTGCAAAAAATAAGTTAATTAATTATACGTATTTCCATTAAATAAATAATGTACCACATAATTGTAATACGACTACACAATCAACTAATTAATTTCAATTAACAAGAATCAATTTTATAATCATAATATATAAACTCAAGTTCCTTAAATTTAATGTTGTAAATTTCAAAATATATTTATGGCTAAAGTAGTAATCAATGTTCGTCGTTTTTTTTTTACCAATATATGTATATCAATTATGTAACTTTGCATATATTTTTTGTTAAAATAATTCTCAATATTAACTGATTTTTACATCAATTTAATCTAATTAATTTGATGAAAATAAAATTATTATTAATATTATAAATATATACTTACCATAAATTTGTCCTAATTTTATATCTTGATTATATTTAATTAATGTACAATTACATAAATGACTCAAAAATGGAAACAATTGATATTAGTTACCTTTATGATTTCGGAAATTCAATCCCATAAATTTCTCATATTTTTATAGTTTGATTATATTAATTTGATATTAGTTACCTTTATAATTTGGGGAAGAATTTTAAAAAGGTAACAATTAATTTTTTTTCTCAATTACTGATTTGTTTCTCAAAAATTTCTTATAAAATTATAATTTGACTATATTCAATTGATTATTTAATTATCTTTGTAATTTTCTAATCACTCAAATAAGATAACAATTATTTTCTTTCCTAATTACAGATTTTCTTATATTGATTCATTTATTGTTTTACAAAAATAGGTCAAACTTATTTGCGACTAAAGTTGAAATATTTTTTTAAAAAATGTCAATTAAACTTTTTTCATATAAGTTGTTTGATTGGTAATTGATTATTAATTCACAATTTTTTCTCGTAATACTTTCTTGATTTACTCAGTTGTAATGAAATCATAATTTTTTAATATAATATTATTATTTATATTGTTTGCATATTTTGAGGGATGACATCTATATTTTTTTTTATTTTCCATCCGGTGTCGGATGCTCTCATTAGAGCCCTAACTAATCCAGATCGCGCGTTGCAGGGCCCATTAAAGTGGCAGTGCTTCCAACAGAGTTTTCTCCATACCTAGGGTCAAACCTTTGACATCTAGTTAAGGGTGGAGCAGCCTCATCCACTTCACCACAACCCATATTGGTGACATCTATATTATTATGTTCCCCATTTGGTAATATTTGTTTCAAGATTGACAATTAACTATTTTCTATCATATAAAAATGTAATTAGTGAAATTCATACAAAGATTGTTTAATTAGTTGGATTAGTCTCAATATAGTAGTAATATCTAATTTTAACTATCTTTCAATTAAATTTGTATTTTTGTTTTATTTGAATTCAAAATTTTACATCCTTCCATTAATACTAAAAATTTCTCAACTCAATTAAAATATTTCTTTTCCAATTATGTCTCTTGATTGTAATTGATTACCCTGTCATATTGAGTTAATATGTTTTTTCATAAATGTCAAGTAATTGCATAACTAATATTACATACGCTATGAAATAAATAAATAATTGACAAAACATAAATTAATTAACTACTAATCTTATTATGAAATAATTGAACAATCATTTATTTTTACCACAATATGAAATATGACATAATATAAAATAAATAAATAAATAATCAATAGAAACATAGAATAATATTACATAATTAACTACTAATCTTAATAGAAAATAATTGAACAATCGTAATGATTTTCATCCGACAAAAATGATTTTTTTAACCACAATATGAAATAATATTAAATAAAATAGTATGAAATCATAATAGCTTCCACCCAATAGTAATAAATATTAGTTATTTTTTTACCAAAATATGAAATAAAAAATAATATTAAATATTTAAATAATCAATAAAATAGCTTTTTTGTTATAAAATGATAGTTTTTTATTGTAAGAATTCAAGAGGATAGTTCTCAAGATGTCACTTGGCTTAAATTTAGGCTAGAATATACAACTTTATTATGTATATAGATGTGTATATAAATATTTCACCAATACACACACACACACATATTCACAACCACATTTGAAATCAAATAGGGAAATTCACCTTTTCTCAAAATTATACTCAATAATTTGCAATTCTGTTAGGTTTTTGTATCTTAATTTCTTCCAAAATCTATATAGAAAAACAAAGTAGTATCAGTTAAGTTTAATGAATAACCATACCAATAATAAAGATTTCAAAAATGTAAATAAAATCGAAGTAATGAAAAATACAGGAAAGAGAATACAACTATTAATTGGAAGATAAAAAAAATAGCAAGACTAAATAAGAAAATAAAATCAATTGGGTTCATAATCTAGAAATCATCAACTACTCAGAAATAAATTAAAATACAAAAGACATATCCTCAAGCAAATAGTATCAACTTTTCTTTTTACAAATTGCAGAAGAAACTATATTACAATAATTAAATCATTATAGAATATGATAGCGAGTATGTAATATTCAGAGAAAAATAATCGAAAAGTTTAAAACTAATTCTCTATCGAATCGTATATGTACACAACAATGATCTTTTCTTTCTTCTGTGGAAATACACTAAGAGTTGAATAAAATCTACTCCTTAGTCAAGCGAGTTCTTGTTTCTATGCTTTCTTCTTCGGATAATCTCATAGATTCATATTGTGGAGTTAGAATTCACATATATGTAGTATTTTACATAGAGATTTTTATATAGAAATGACTCTTAATTACAATATTATTTTACCATATATGTTGCTTGATTGCTAATCAATTAATAACTTTCATATAGTTAATGTGATAATTAAAATATGAAATAACTTTTTCATATTAATATTTACTTAAAACTCTGAACAAAGTAATTGATCAAATAATATGGTCATGCAAAAGGTTGTGATTTAAATGAATAAGTTTGTTTACTTGTGAAAAAGAGTCCCTACATGGAAGAGAATTAATTGAGATTATAATCTGTAATCAATTTACTATTTTTGAGCAATAAATTAGTAATAAATTATTTAGGTAGAATTAGCAAAAATATTTCTAGCTAAAAAGGAAATAATCGATATTGATTGAAATTTATTATAAATCGTTTGCTTTTATATTTTTTTAAAACTCATTAATATGGCAAAAAAAAGATTTTATATCATGTAAATTTTTTTTATGGTAATATTATACACAATATAGTAAATATTTTATAGAATAACCTAACATGTTGAAAAAAGTCTATTTGTAAAGGGAAATTAATACGAATTAATAATTTTATTAGCAATTTATAAATTTTAACCCACAACTCAAGTATAAATCGTTTAAATGTAAATATTATGCTTTAATTCTGATTAATATAGAATTGCTGAAAAGTAAAAACTTAAAGTTTTCTATTTTTGTGCACTACATCTCCTGTAATTTTTTATATTTAATTGATTACATAATTATCTCTCTTTCCGTAATTGTAGATTTCATTCAGTATTAGTCAAACTTAGTTGATTTATATATACCATAATACGAAAATTTTGAATAAATCTATAATATTAATGTTCCTTAACTCTTAATATTTTTCAACAACAACAACAAACCTAGTATATTCCCACCTAGTGGGGTCTGGGGAAGGTAGAATGTACACAGTCCATACCACTACCTCTAAAAAAGTAGAGAGGTTGTTTTCGATAGACCCCCGGCTCAAAACACATGACAATATACAAAAATATTCAAAGCATGAAACACGATAAAACTAACATAGATACAACATCCACAAAAATAATGTACATTACCAGACAAAAGACACCAAAACCCTCCTAACTACGGACTACGATTCATCCCCCCACCTTATCGCTCTATCCTAGTATTTTTCCTCCAAACCTTTCTATCCAGGGTCATGCCCTCAGTGAGATGTAACTGCTTCATGTCACGTCTAATCACTTCTCTCCAGTAGTTCTTCGTCTACCCCTAACCCGCTTGAAACTATCTAACGCTAGTCTCTTACACATACGAACTGGGGCATCCGTGCCCCTCCTCATCACATGACCAAACCATCTCAACCTCACTTTTCATATTTTTTCCTTCACCGCTACCACTCTCACCTTCTCTCGAATAATCTTATTCCTAACTCTGTTAGCCCTTGTAAGACCACACATCCAACGCAACATTCTCATTTTTGCCACTTTTAGCTTTTGGATATGGGAAGTCTTAACTGGTCAATACTCCGCTCCATACAACATAGCCGGCCGGACTGCAACTCTATAGAATATGCCTTTAAGCTTAGGAGGCACCTTTTTATCGCATAAAATCCTCGAAGCGAGCCTTCATTTCATACAACCTGTCCCAATATGGTGCGAGACATCCTCATCAGTCTCCCCATTTTCCTGGATCGCAGACCCAAGATACTTAAAACTATCTCTCTTGCAAACTGCCTGAGAGTCCAACTTCACCACCACCTCCTCCTCTTGCCTCGAGTCACTAAACTTGTACTCCAAATAACCCGTCTTGGTCCTACTCAATCTGAAACCTTTAGACTCCAGAGTTTGTCTCCAAACCTCCATCTTATCATTAAAACCTTGTCGCGACTCATCAATCAAAACTACATCATCCGTAAAAGGCATACACCAAGGAACCTGGCCTTGTATACTCCGCATCAACACATCTATCACCACGATAAATAAGAATGGACTAAGAGCTGATCTCTAATACAACCCTATTAAGACCGGGAAGTGCTCAGAATCTCCTCCCACCGTCCTTACTCGGGTCTTCGTCCCCTCATACATATCCTTAATCACTCTAATGTATGCCACAGGAACCCTCCTCGCCTATAAGCATCTCCAAAGAACCTCCTTAGGGACCTTGTCATACGCTTTTTCCAAGTCAATAAACACCACGTAAAGATCTCTCTTCCTCTCTTTATACTGCTCTACCAGTCTCCGCAATAGGTGAATTACCTCAGTCGTCGAGCGCATAAATCCAAATTGATTCCCCAAAATAGACACAATATTTCTCAACCTCCGTTCCACCACCCTCTCCTAAATCTTCATCGTGTGACTCAATAACTTAATACTTCGGTAGTTATTACAACTCTGAATGTCACCCTTGTTCTTATATAATGGAATCATCGTGCTCCATCTCCCTGCCTCAGGCATCTTCACGGACTTGAAAATATTGTTAAACAGGTTGGTCAGCCACCTCACCCCATCCATGCTAGAAAACTTCCAAAAATCTACCGGAATCTCATCGAGCCTCGTCGCCTTGCCCCTTCGATCTTACAAATAGCCTCGCTGACCTCCTCTACTTTAAAACGCCGACAATAGCCGAAATCTCGATATTCCTCGGTGTGCTCCAACTCCCCTAGCACAACACCTTTGTCCTACTCGTCATTCAAGAGCTTATGAAAATACGATTGCCATCTTTTATTAATGAGAGCGTCCTCCACCAATACTCTGCCATCTTCCCCCTTAATGCACTTTACTTGATCCAGATTATGACCCTTCCTCTCCCTAGCCTTGGCAAGCCTTAACAACTTTTTTTCCCTATCTTTATCCTCTAACCCCTTATACAAACTCTCAAAAGCTGTTATCTGAGCATCTGTAACTGCTAACTTAGCCTCCTTCTTAGCTAACTTATACTCCTCCCTACTAATCTGCTTTTCCTCTTCATCCTTAGTCTCCACCAACTTAGCATAAGTTGTCTTCTTCTTTTCCACCTTCTTTTTAACATCTTCATTCCACCACAAATCCCCTCGATACCGGCCTGACTATCCTCTCGAGATACCCAACACCTCTCTAGCCGACTCTTTGATGCATCCCATAGCCCTATCTTACATACTATCCACATCCCCGCTATCCTTCCTAAACCTCCATCCCTTCCAACTTCGCCCCTATCTCCAGGGCACTAGCTGGAGTCAGTCCATCCTACCTAAATCTAGGATGGCCCTTCCCACCTCATCTTTTCTTGCCCTTCTTGATACCCAAGTCCATCACTAGAAGTCTATACTGGGTTGCAAGATTCTCACTCGGGATAACCTTACAATCCTTACACATTGCTCTATCCACCTTCCTAAGCAGCAAAAACTCAATTTGAGTCTTGGCTAGCCTACTATGAAAAGTAACCAAATGCTCCTCCTTCTTTGGAAAGATTGAATTCACTACCACTAGCCCAAAGGCCCTCGCAAAATCTAAAAGAGCAGCTCCCTTAACATTCCTATCCCCAAACCTGAAACCTCCATGCACATCATCATAACCTATCGATAGAGACCCGATGTGCCCATTAAAATCCACTCCTATAAAAATCATCTTTGAACTAGGCACGCCTCTTACCACCTCATCCAAAACCTCCCAAAATCTCTTCTTCTTCTCCTCGTCCAGGCCCGCCTATGGCGCGTACGCATTACAGATATTCACAGAAGACCCCCCAATAATTAATTTGTTTGACACCACCCTATCACTAACCCTTTTAAACTATTCTTAATCTTTTTCATCCAATATAAATAAAACTTACTTACTTTTTATCACAATATAAAATAAATATGAAATAATTAATTATTTATAAAATAGTTTTTTATTGTCAAAATGTCAAGTGGCTAGTTCTCAAGATTTCACTTGGCTTAATTATAGGCTAAATATTCTTCTTTATTTTGTATATATATATCTATATATATATATATATGAAATAATTAACTACTATTCTTAATATGAAATAATTGAACAACCATAATAGTTTTCATCTAATAGAAATGAATGTTAATTGATTTTTACCACAATATGAAATAACATTAAACGAAATAATATTAAACCATAATAGTTTTCCTCTAACAGAAATGAATCTTAATTGTTTTTTACCACAATATGAAATAATATTTAATATTTAAATAATCAACAAAATAGTTTTTTGTTATGAAATGATAGTTTTTTGTTATAAGAATTCAAATAGTTAGTTTTCAAGATGACACTTGTCTTAACTAATAAATAATAATTATGTTAAATATGCATTTTATCTTATGATTATATGATTTTTTCACAAAATTAGTTAGAATCAACTACGATCAGAATATATGATGAAAATATATTACTCTTTCATATAAAATTATTGCCTCATGATTAGTTGTATTACAATTTAGTAGCACTTACCATAGCCATATATGGTAATGATTGGCAGTGTAACGGTTTGATTTAATATATATACGATTTACTTACCATAGTCATCTACTTTTCATACATGGGAGTAAGGAAATCTACAATTCACTTACCATATCTATTTACCATTTGTATGACCTTCTTAAATCATTTGAGTGATTGAAATATATATTTGAAAATTAGAATACAAATTATGGAATTAGGAGTATTGTTTGATTGCAATATATATTTGGAAATTGGAATACAGATTGTGGAATTGCTCCTATGAAGTCAAACTTAATTATTTGTTACCACAATGTGAAATATATAAATAATTATAATATTGTTCATTAATAGGAGTCAATTCAAATTATTTTTTATCACAATATGAAATAATAGATAAAAATAAATAAAAGTATTCATCAAACATTTTGCTTTATTATATATATAGAGTTGAAATATATAAATAATTATAATAGTGTTCATTTATAGTAGTCAATTATAATTATTTTTATCAAAGTATGAAAATATGAAATAATAGAATAAAAATAAATAATAGTGTTCATTCAATATTTTTTACCACAATATGAAAATAGATATGAAAATTTAAAAATCTATATATAAAATAAATGATTAATCAGTAAAATAAATATGAAATAATAGATAAAAATAAACAAAAGTATTCATCAATCATTTTGCTTTATTAGATAAATAAATTTGAAATATATAAATAATTATAATAGTGTTCATTCATAGTAGTCAATTATAATTACTTTTATCACAATATGAAAATATGAAATAATAGAATAAAAATAAATATTCAATATTTTTTTACCACAATATGAAAATAGATATGAAAATTTAAATATATATATATATATATAAAATAAATAATTAATCAGTAAAATAAATTTTGTTTCCAAGAAAATAGATTTTTGTTGCCAAAATACCAAGTGGCTAGTTCTCAATATGCCACTTGGCATAATTTTATGCAAACTTCTTTGATTTATTATATATATAGATATGAAAATATGAAATAATAGAATAAAAATAAATTATAGTGTTCATTAATATTTTTTACCATAATATGAAAATTTAAAAATCTATATATAAAACAAATAATTAATCAGTAAAATAAATATGAAATAATAGATAAAAATAAACAAAAGTATTCATCAAACATTTTGATTTATTAGATATATAGAGTTGAAATATATAAATAATTATAATAGTGTTCATTCATAGTAGTCAATTATAATTATTTTTATCACAATATGAAAATATGAAATAATAGAATAGAAATAAATATTCAATATTTTCTACCACAATATGAAAATAGATATGAAAATTTAAAAAAATATATATAAAATAAATAATTAATCAGTAAAATAAATTTTGTTGCCAAGAAAATAGATTTTTGTTGCCAAAATACCAAGTGGCTAGTTCTCAATATGCCACTTGGCATAATTTTATGCAAACTTATTTGCTTTATTATATATATAGATATGAAAATAGATATGAAAATTTAAAAATATAAATATGAAATAAATAATTAATCAGTAAAATAAATTTTGTTGCCAAGAAAATAGATTTTTTTTTGCCAAAATACCAAATGGCTAGTTCTCAATATGCCACTTGGCATAATTTTATGCAAACTTCTTTGCTTTATTATATATACACATATGAAAATAGATATGAAAATTTAAAAATCTATATATAAAATAAATAATCAATCAGTAAAATAAATTTTGTTGCCAAGAAAATAGATTTTTGTTGCCAAAATACCAAGTGGCTAGTTCTCAATATGCCACTTAGCATAATTTTATGCAAACTTCTTTGCTTTATTATATATATAGATAGATATGAAAATAGATATGAAAATTTAAAAATCTATATATAAAATAAATAATTAATCAGTAAAATAAATTTTGTTGCCAAGAAAATAGATTTTATTGCTAAAATACCAAGTGGCTAGTTCTCAATATGTCACTTGGCATAATTTTATGCAAACTTCTTTGCTTTATTATATATATAGATATGAAAATAGATATGAAAATTTAAAAATCTATATATAAAATATATAATTAATCAGTAAAATAAATTTTGTTGCCAAGAAAATAGATTGTTGTTGCCAAAATACCAAGTGGCTAGTTCTCAATATGCCATTTGGCATAACTTTATGCAAACTTCTTTGCTTTATTATATACATATATTGGAGTATAAAACTAATTTTTTGGTTAAATATTGCCATATTATTTATGTGAAGTAAAACATTTTCAATTATAAAATTTTACTGTTCTCTTTTTGAATAAATCAATAACAAAACAGAGAAAAGACATAAAGTCATTATCGAAGTTGTCCTGAATTTACTAAAAGATACCTTAAGTATATGGGCGTATTTTTACCCCATAAAAGTTATAAAGACCATCATAAATGGATCATTTTGACTGAATTTCATCTTTGATTTGTGTTCCATGAAAACAACCACGTGAAGGAGGAAAATTGACTGCAAGAATAAATTGAAAAATGCCACGCATCAAAAAAATTCTATTCTTTTTAAAACCCATTTTTTTTCGTGTTCCTCAATCTCCATTGAAATGCAATTGAAGCTTTGAAGAAAAAAGAGACATTGACCTCAACATAATCGGCTCAAAAAGTTAAGAAATTTTATTATTGTTGGTGTTTATTTTTTGATGAAAATAAAAAAGTGATAAGAAAAATGAAGAGACATCGTCTATCAGCCAACATTTTTTTCTGCGAAAAGGACTTTCCAACAATAAAAGGTATGGTGAAATTTTGACTATGAGTGAATTACAATAGTGAGAGAAATCATCAGTAAGGTGAACTAATATTTAGTGAAATTTCAGAGAAGAAAATTCACACACAATTATAAATTTATTTATTTTTTATTTCAAATGAGAGGGTAAAAAATGGTGGAGTTAGGACGATAAGGGGAAGAGGAATTAGTTAAAAAACAAGAATAAAAAATGTCAGGAGTGGGGGTTGACTGAAGGAGAAATTTGAGGAAGATAGTCAGTAGGAAAAAGAAAAAGT
Source organism: Capsicum annuum (assembly GCF_002878395.1). NCBI lineage: Eukaryota > Viridiplantae > Streptophyta > Magnoliopsida > Solanales > Solanaceae > Capsicum > Capsicum annuum. Next base: position 100,138,188 of record NC_061122.1, on the reverse strand, counting down.
GAAAAGTTTTAAGGAAAAAAAATATTATTTTAAACTAAATTAATACGTGTCAATTAGTAATTGGTGCGTGGTCAACATCTATTTCTAAAAATTGGGTTTGATTAAAAAAAAACATAATAAAATCAATTTGAAATGATTTAGCAGGATAATAGGACCCCATAATCTTTAAGTGTCTTTTTGAAATTTAGATATAACTTTAATGTTGTCTTTACGTCTGTTCTCTAACAAAATATTATCACAAAAATTTAACTAGATTAAAGCATTTAATGATAAATTTCACTTCTCACATCAAAGTGATAAGGAGTTTTTTCAAATTTAGGACCTATTTAGAATGGCTTTTGACTTTTGACTTAGAAGTCAAAAGTCATAAAGCTAAAATTTCTAATATTTTTTGGTTTGAAATTAAGTATTTATAAATACATTTTATTTTATCCAATCCCTTCAAAAATATTTAAATACTATTTTAATATAAAAGTGCTTAAAATAAGTCCATTCAAATAGTCTCTTACATTTTGTGAAGTAAAAAATGTCACACTACTAAATAGAGGGAGTATGATGTACATCAAAGTGACGCTACTTTAAGAAGGACATTCACAAGAAGTCAAGCTAAGGACCTTCAAGTATATCAAGCTTTATGGATGAAGATGGAATCTTTGTAAGGCTCCAATATGGATGATTTGAAGATATTTAATATATAAGCGTGTCTACCATTTAAATTAGCTTGTAATTTAAATAAAGGACAATTTAGTCTTTCCTTACTTCTTTTAACCCTTAGTATAAATAGATAGGTATTAGAGTTGAAACACTAGTTTTTGGAATATTAAATATTTGTGCCTCATTTGAGAGCTTGAAAGTCCCTTGTTGATTTTTCAATAACTGTCCTAGGATTTGCAAGTAAGGTTGCTACCTTCTTGAGGATTCTAATAGATTAGGTGCTTTTGATTTCTAATTAAGGAGTGTTTTGGTTAGTTTCACCATTACATTTTTTGATTGTTTGAATCTAATTGTGTCTATCTTTCTTTGTTTTCTATCTTTAATTACTATCTTGCTTCTATAATCTTGTTTCACATCAATTTGGTATCAAGAGCTTGGATTAGATTTTTTTCACAAACCTAAATCTTGGGATTTTGATATTTCAAGAAAAAATTAAATTTGATTGAATATTGTTTGATATTATTTTTGAGTTACATGTTGTTGTTTCCTAGTTGAAAGAAATCAAAAAAATACATGACCAAAAAAAAATAATTGAAAGTCATGTTGAAGAATAAACTTGAAAATGGGTTTTGTTGCTTTGATGTTTGGTTGAAGAAATTGTTGGTTAGAAGTTGTTGGTAAAGTTGTGGGGAAGTTATATCTCAAATTTGAGCTCATTTGTTTGGGTATTAAAGAGGATGAATTTGAGAATTATAAAATAGTTCAAATCTTTCAAACTTGTTTCTTCTTTTCTTATTAATTCTAGCTAGTTTGCTTTGACTATTAATTCATACTTAATGTTAAACTAGTTTGTGTTTGTTTAATTTATTCGTGTTAATTTTTTTGTGTTTTTTTTCTTTCATTTCATTGTACGCTTATTTGTTTCCTTGTTCATTAGTTTTAATTGTCCGTTCTTGATTACATAAACTCCACTCCATCCCAAAGAAGTGGTACTACTTGCATTTGACGGTGTTGACTCTCAACCTTGGGTTATTCAAGAGTGAGGTGAGTTCATTTACGGATGGTCTTAGAGTGATACACGAGTGTGAGTGACAAAAGACGGAAACATGATGTAAGTGAGTAGTGAGGAACTCTTTCTATGACATTTTATTTATTTTGTAGGTACAATGACTCAATTGGAGGGAGAATCCGCTAGCAAAATAGAAATTTTACTTCAAAAGCTATTGGAAGAAATGAAGGAAAAATTGGAAGATGTAGATAGAAGGGTGAGAAATCAAGAAATAACAAAGCAACCACTTGAGGTTTTTAATCCCATTGGTCAACATGATGAGGAATCAAGTAAAAATCCTCTTGATATAACTCCATCCTACATGGTAGTGCAAGATACCCTCTCTCCTAATACTACTTTACCAAAAGTTTCCAACTAAGCAACACTTCCAAAGGGGGGAATCAACAAAGAAATCTTCCATCACAAGCTAATAAAACTCAAATAAGAGCCCAACAAAACCTTGAAGAGCATGATTCTTTTGACGGTGATAATTATGATTATGGAGTCAATGATCAAGTTCAACAAGAGAGTTTAGGTGGGAGAGAAAGAAGAGGGGAGAGTTATAACGACCTGAGACTACCCCCTAGTCGTCATACAGTGCTTACGATCCTGAAGGACCACAAGCTAACTCATAACTGATATATGCTGTGAGCACTGGATAATAATACTGAAATAAATATGGAATTAGGGTGAAATTCCATAAGATTCAAAATCTAAAATACTGATAAAATATAACATCTGAAATAATAATTTGTAAAATCGAATACTATCTGAAAAATCTAGTCTAAAAGCCTCTAATCTGAACTGTCTGAAAGTAAAGTTGATGGGACAAGCCCCTAAATAACTCCAATAACTGAAATACTAAAACTACTACTTTTATAAGGAATTGGAGGAATATGCGCATCTCCTTACTTTATAACAGTTATTCCATAAAAGTACACCCTCAATAGATGAGAACTCACTACTAAATCTTCGACTGCTGACTAGATCTATCTAAGTGCGGTCAGGAACCTGAGCGTCCAAACCTATGATATGAGACATCATAGCGCAAAGAAAGAGTATGCGGTCAGTACGTGAAATGTACTGGTATGCTAGATGAGGTAAGACTAAATACAAGGGTTCATATGCATAAACAATAATTGACTGAATGATATAGAGTAACTGAACATGAGAGTACATGGATAACTGATACTGCTATAAATACTGAGTATGCACTACTGTGCATATAAATAAATACTATGACTGAGTTTATCTAAAGCTAAGTACTGAATTCTGATAATAGAGTAATTGATATCTGAATTTACTGATAACTGAATTACTGATACTGAGTGACTGTGTCTGACAGTCCTGATTATTTAGAATTGAACTGAATTCTAAAATGAGACTAAAACTGAGACTGTGGGAGGTAATCATCTACATGAATGCCCCTCTCTGAACTAATTGGGGTCCAACCTATAACCCCAGCTAAAAGGGTGCTAATACTATGCCATGGGTACTAATACTGGAAAGCTAGGAAGCCAAGCCTAACTGATGGGTGACACCTGAGCAAAGACAAGCCTAATCTAACGGGTGACCCCTGGGAGGTAGTCAAGCCTAGTCTGACGGGTGACTCTTCATCCTACGCTGGCTATGTAGTTCTGCAATACAGGGACTGGTACTAATAACTCTGCCTCTCTGACGGGGAAGCTATCATCCCTGCACTCGCTCGATGCTAAATCCTACTCCCAACTGAAAGACACTGAACAAAGTATACAGAACTGGACTGGACTGATACTGAGTTTTCTGAGTTTTTTGAGTTCGGTAACTGACTAGATTCTACTGATTGGGATATGAGTGATACTATTCCGTAACTGAGAATGGATCTAGGTACACAGCTAAATTATAGGGTATTAAATACCCCCAAGAATCGATAGCATAAAAGAAAGACATAATATAATCATAAAGGCATAACCATACTTGCTTGCTAACAATGCACTTATTTCGGCATTTTGTCAAACACTTGATATACATGATATTCTGCATGAATGGGATCACATAATAACATGTCATGCTTTTACTAGTCAAATCATATAGGCATTTCATCAAACACTTGTAGGACATAAGCTTGTACATAATTGGGACCACATAACATGTCATGATTCCACTATTTACTTCACATAGGCAATTTAGCAAACACTTGGGGAGCATGGATTATTTACATGATAAAGGTCAACATATGTAAGCATAAATACAATATTCAATTTCCATATCAAAGGCTAAGCATGCAATTCGTATAATTAACTACATAACTATCTTAATTTTCATGGGAACTTATAATTAAACATGAATTGGATCCCAATTACTATCATGGACATGAATACTTTCAATTCCAAGCATGGAAATCATAAATTATAAATTTTGAAGTTTTAAAAATGGATTCTTGGACTCTATTGGTGGAAGAGACCCAAAGATGAACACCTAACATACCTGAGAGGATTAATCTTTGAAGGTTCTTGGTGAGATTCTTGAGATTGCTCTTGGTTTCTTGAAGTTAGGGTTTTGTATTGTAGAGAGAAGGCTCTTGATTTTGGAGAAAAATTGAATAATGAATGACTTAAAATGTTTTTAGGGCTTTAATCCCATATTTGGACGTTATAAAATCATGGGAAAAGACTAGTTTAACCCTGGACGAAACATTGGATTTCCATAAAAAATTTCTGAAATTACCCCCTGGCATGACGTGCCACTATAGAGCCAAGCCACTTGAAAATGAAAACTGGAAATGTGGTTGATGGCACGACGCGGTGGAATCGCGTTGCAATACTGGATGGGACCTGGAAGTGTAGCGCGACGCGGTGCAATCGCGTTGCTTTACTGAAAATTGACAATTATGAAAATAAGCTATGGCGCGACGCGCCGGTATCGCGGTACCTCACTGGATACTGACAATTGTCATTTTGACATACTCTGCGATGGGCTACTGGCCTGAATGACAGTGTTTAATGACTGAAACTTAAAATAGCTATAACTTCTTACCCGGTTATCGAATTTAGGCGAATTTTATATCGTTGAAAAGCTAATTCAATTTCCTACACAATGGATGGATCTAAAATAAAAAATACTGAGTATTTAGAAAAAATTATATGAATCATTCATGTATTGAGAGTTAATCTAAGCTAGAGAAATACGGGGTATTACAATATATCCCCATTGGGAACATTCATCCTCGAATGAGACTGATTAAGCTGAGAAACATTGATATACTGAGTTTACATACTGAACATGAATATCTAATACATGAAATACATGACTGAACTACTGACAAGCTGATTTTTCGTACTGAATATGCATATCTGATTCATGGAATACATGACTATACTGATTCATGAATGCATGACTGGTTATGCAATAGTAAGGGATACCAAGTTCAAAACTGTAACTGAACATGGAACAAAGTAGAGCTAAGGAAAACTATTACCTTAAACTGAGAATATTAATGAACCTGAGATCATTTACTGAACGTATGAACGAGAACATGGGAATATGACTGAGTCTGAAATATGATACATAGACTGACTATCATGAATGGAACTGGGCCCTTGAATACATGCCATGACTTGGGAATGGTCATTCGACTGAGACTAGAATGAGAGGGTCAACTTATGAGTACCCATTACTCCAAACTGGATTCGTTACATGAAGATAAACTAAAAGGTTTAGGACTCGAAAGCTCGGGGGTTATAGTGCATCCCCACCTTAGATATTATGCCTCTCGAAGAATGATGACTTGGTTGAGATACTGAGAAAATCTGAGATGATGCACCTACAAATTGAATCTTTAGGATCTGAAACTGAGGCAAGCTACATGAACTGGGCTGAATTTGTAATTACTAAGATGCTCTATCTTGGAATGGACATATTCAGGAGATTTCGGATAGGGCGACTAGATGAAAAGATGGGAAACCATACAAACTTATCTGCCTGACTGATAAACTGAGTTTCTGGCTTTATGAACTAACTCATACTAAAAATTTAGACTTAATTGGAATATTTATTAACACTCTTTCTATAAGGTTCTACTGACTTTAGGGAGCAAGGAAGTCTTGGCATGGTTTGAATGAGACATCTGAATAAAAAATCACAACATGGCTAAAATTTTGTGATATGGGCACTAATAACTCTACCTACTGAGGTCTGATTTGGACTGAATTCTCCCGCTATGTTCAAGACTACTCAAATCTCTGAAATGCATTTAGACACTTACACATAAATATGACATTCAAGCCTATCTTCATAAATACAGCCTCATGTAAAACTAGCACGCAACAACCTTTTCTTAACATAAAACATCTACTCTCTCCTTTTTAAGCAACTGCTCATCACTACAATATTTCTTAAGGAGAGTTCACTGAAGGTAAAAACATGGGGACCTGAAGCATGAATGGACACTATACTGAACTTGACACTTAACTGAGGCATGAGGAGTAGAACATCAACATCATGGACTTTAACAAGAGATCTAAACTGAGGATATACATGATGAAATCCAAATTTAGCTGATCGTTAGGAGTATAGTATAAGTTATAGAAACTGAGCACACTGTAAGGCATGAGCGCATGAGTCATGAGCTACATGACCTGAGTTTGGAGTTTCTATATTCAGGAAATGTGATTTGTAATACTGAGTGAACTGGAACTGGTCATACTAGGAACTGTAAGTGTACATGATTTTCAATAATGTGCACGAACAGGAGCTATGATCATAGAGCTGACATGTATTGCGTGAGTAAATATTATGATAGCTGAAGTGCAAAACTTTGCACTGAGGTAAGGACGGGTTGGGCATCAACCTCTCCCACTGCTTTTCTACACATACTGATATTACTACTAAAATCTAAGAGTATGACTTAGTTACTTGTGCTACCATCTCCCCCTTATCTTAAAGCTGTTATTCTTAAGTCTGTGAACCACTTAAGTAACTCTAAGTCAAACTGAAACCACCTTACTCTAGATTCTGAGATATGATAATGCTCATAAACACTGAACTCATCCTGAAGGACTACACCTGATAATATAAGGCCCACTGCTAGTACTTCCTTTAGATACATGATTCTTTGCTTTCTATTGCCCCAACAATCATCATATAGCAACCTCAACACTAACTAACTTAGAATCCTCAAATTCTCTTTCTATTAGGTCAATCTAGAGATTCAAACTTAAATCAACTAAAACTGAGGTACTATCCTTTTATTTAAGGACTGGTTCATTAAGAAATTGAAATAGAATGACTCTATTACTGAAATTAACTGAAGGGATTTTCTGAAATACTGTAGCAAGCAATTTCTATACACTCGTCTGGCTGGAATATATTTACTTACTGAGGTAAGCAATAAGAAATGTTCTATTAAGATTTCTAGTCTAACTTAAAGTAGACTGTCATGCAAGGAGTTACAAAAGATTGAGAAACTCCTAGATCTAATAAGGCATGAATATGTAAATGAAAGATCTGTAACATACCAGTAACCATATCAGGAGAATTTTCCTGTTCTTGTTGGGACTGAAGGGCATAAAGCCTGTTTGGGCATTTCCCACTGACGGTACTGGAAGTAGCACCCTGCTGATTTGGGTGACCGGAATGAGCTGAAAGACGGTTATACTGACCCTGTTGGTGCAAATCCTTTCCCCTCTGAGCTATTACTCTACACTCCCGCATCTTGTGGCCTGGCTTACCATATTCAAAATATAAATCACTACCAGCTCTACATGCACCTAGGTGATGTCTACCACATTCTTCGCAAAGCGGATGAGTATGACCACTGCTCACACTACCCTGGGTTTTGGAGCCTGGCGCCCCATCATGACTGTTATTCCTAAACTTTAGTACTAGCGCACTAGCTAAGGACAGATCTAGGACTGAAGATTTTAGATAAAGCTGGGAACGATTAGCACCCTCTAATTTAGGCTGATTGAAATTGAAACTACCTGTTCTAGCTATCTTGTCCTTCTTCTTAAGCTTCTTCTCCTTAATTTGTTGAGCATGGACCATAAGCCTAGAGATGTCCATCTCCCTAATCAACATTGCAGTTTTGGACTCCTTCACCACACTATCTGACACCCCAGACATGAACTTACTCATTCTGGACCAACAGTCTGCTACTACATGGGGAGCATACCTGGCTAACTGAGTAAACTTGAGGGAATACTCTTTCACACTCATACTACCTTGCCTGATATTGGTGAACTCTAACACCTTGGCTTATCTTATCTCTAAGGGAAAGAATCTATCAAGAAAATCATTAGCAAACTCTTCCCATTCTATGGGCCCTGCATCTGCGCCCCTTTTTTCCCTTCATTGCTTAAACCACGTATGAGCTATATTTTGTAGCTGATAGGCAGCCAACTCAGCACTCTCATTGGAGGTTACTTCCATGATATCTATAACTTTTTGAACCTGATCGAGGAACTCCTATGGATCCTCTTCTGACTTAGATCCTGAGAATAGGGGAGAATTCATTTGGGTAAATTCCCGAATCCTAGATACAGCAGTATTGGCCACTGGGTTGGCCTGAACAACAGTTGGCCGTTCATTTTGGGATATTACAAAGTTGGCTAGAGTAGTGAATGGAAATCTGAACTCTGCATGGGAGACATGCTCATCCAGGGGATCTACGTGAATGGGCTAAGGTGTTGACTGATTTCTAGTTCTTTTTTTGGTAGTCTTTTTGGGAGGCATGTTTAGTAACCAGACGAACAAAATGGATTAGACTGAGAATTTATCTTTAGCTCATGCTCGCTTACATGACATGAATACTGAAAGAAGGAAAAGTTTTCATAAAATATCTCATAGCCTTCTATCCATAAGTATGACGTGCTACACACCCATGCACAAGACTGTACTTGATGTGGCTTTCAGACTCCCTAGGACTCTGTTGAACCTTAGGATCTGATACTAAGTTTGTAATATCCCGAGACTACCCTCTAGTTATCACACAGTGCTTACGATCCCCAAGGACCATAAGCTAACCCATGACTGATATGTGCTCTCGAAGGACCACAAGCTAACCGATGACTGATATGTGCTGTGAGCACTGGATAATAATACTGAAATAAATGCGAAATTAGGGTGAAATTCCATAAGGTTCAAAATCTAAAATACTGATAAAATATAAAATCTGAAATAACAATCCATAAAATAGAATACTATCTAAAAAATCTAGTTTGAAAACCTCAAATCTAAACTATCTGAAAGTGGAGTTGATGGGACAAGCCCCCAGCTAACTCCAATAACTGAAATACTGAAACTACTAAAATACTAAAATAAAAGTATGCCCTCGATAGATAATGACTCACTACTAAATCTGTGACTGCTGACTAGATCTATCTAAGCATGGTCAGGAACCTGAGCGTTCAAACCTATGATATGAGACATCATAATGCAAAGAAAGAGTATGTGGTTAGTACATGGAATATATTGGTATGCTATATAAGTTAAGGCTGAATGCAGGTGTTTATATGCATGAATAATAACTGACTGAATGATATAAAGTAATTGGACATAAGAGTACATAGATAATTGATATTGTTGTAACTACTGAGTATGCACTACTGTGCATATAAATAAATACTGTGACTGAGCTTATCTGAAGCTAAGTACCAAATTTTGATAACTGAGTAACTGATATCTGAAGTTACTAATAACTGAATTACTGATACTAAGTGATTGTGTTTGACAGTCCTGATTGTGTAGAACTGAACTGAATTCTAAATTGAGATTGAAACTGAGACTGTGGGAGGTAATCATCTAATCGACATGCCCCTCTCTAAACTAATTGGGGTCCAACCTGTAACCCCAGCTGGAAGGGTGATAATATCGTGCTATGGGTACTAATATTGGAAAACGAAGATGACAATCCTAACTGACGAGTGACACCTGGGCGGAGCTAAACCTAATCTAATAGGTGACCCCTAGGAGGTACTCAAGCCTAGTCTGATGGGTAAATCCTTATCCTACAATGGCTACGCAGTTCTTGAGTACAGGGACTGCTACTAATAACTCTGCCTTTCTAACGGGGAAGCCGTCCTCCCTACACTCGGTCGGTGCTAAATCCTACTCCCAACTGAAAGATACTGAACAGAGTATACTAAACTGGACTGGACTGATATTGAGTTTTTTGATTTTTTTCTAAGTTTTGTAACTGACTGAATTCTACTAATTGGGACATACTGATACTATTCTGTAACTAACACTAGATCTAGGTAGATAGCTAAATTATCGAGTATTAAATACCCCCAAGACTCGATAGCATAAAAGAAAGACATAACATAATCATAAAGCATAACCATACTTGCTTGCTAATAATGCACTTATTTAGACATTTTGTCAAACACTTGATATACATGAACTTGTGCATGAATAGGATCACATAATAACATGTCATGCTTTCACTAGTCAAATCACATAAGCATTTCATCAAACACTTGTAGGGCATAAGCTTGTACATGATTGGGACCACATAATAACATGTCACGATTCCACTATTTACTTCACATAGGCAATTTAGAAAACACTTGGGGAGCATGGATTATTTACATGATAATGGTCAACATATGTAAGCATGAATACAACATTCAATTTCAATATCAAAGGTTAATCATGTAATTCGTATAATTAACCACATAACTATCTTAATTTTCATGGGAACTTATAATTAAACATGAATTGGATCCCAATTACTATCATGAACATGAATACATTCAATTTCAAGCATGAAAATCATAAATCATAAATCTTGAAGTTTTAAAAATGGATTCTTGGACTCTATGAGTTGAAGGGACCCATAGATAAATACCTAACATACCTGAGAGGATTAATCCTCGAAGGTTCTTGGTGAATTCTTGAGATTGTTGTTGGTTTTTTGAAGTTAGGGTTTTGTATTGTTAGAGATAAGGCTTTTGATTTAGGGAAAAAATTGAATAATGAATGACTTAAAACATTTTTATGTCTTTAATCCTTTATCTGGACGTAATAAAATCATAGGAAAAGACTAATTTAACCCTGGATAAAACTTTGGATTTTCGTCAAAAATTTCCAAAATTACCCCTGGTGCGACGCTCCACTATCGGACCAAGCCACTGAAAAATAACAAATGGGAATGTGGCTGGTGGCGCGACATGGTGGAATCGCATTGCAATACTAGATGGGACCTGGAAGCTTCGCGCGATGCAGTACAATCGCGTTGCTTTACTAAAAATTGACAATTGTGAATGTAAGTTATGGCACGATGCGCCGGTATCGCGGTACCTTACTGGAAAATGACAATTTCTATTTTGACATACTCCGCGATGCGCTATTGGCCTGAATGTCGGTGTTTAATGACTGAAACTTAAAATAGCTATAAATTTTTACCCAGTTATCGGATTTAGGCGAATTTTATATCATTGAAAAGCTAATTCAATTTCCAACGCAATGGAAGGCTCTAAAATAAAAAGTACTGAGTATTTAGAAAAAAATTATATTGGATAACTCATGTACTGAGAGTTAATCTAGGCTAGAGAAATATGAGATATTACAGGGATGAAGGATGGTATTCGATTGATGGTAGAGAAAACAATAGAAGGAATGATGATGAAGATCGAGGATTCAACAACATCAAGGTTACCCTTGCATTCTTCAAATAAAGTAGTGACCCGAATAAAATTTTGATTGGATTGTGAAACTTGAAAGGCAATATAATCTCAACAATGTGAGTGATGTTAAAAAGATGAATTATACTATAAGTCACCATGGGGGTTTTGCTTCTACATGGTGGGATAAAGTTGAAAGAGATGCTTTGGTGAATAGAGACTTTGTTACAAGTTAAAATGACATGAAAAGGCATATGAGAGAAAGGTTTGTGCATCAAAATTATGAGAAAAATACACTCAAGAAGTATTACAATATTCAAGAAGGAAGTAAAAGTGTGGAAGAGTGTTATAAGGAGCTAGAGCATACTATGCTTCGAGCTAATATCAATGATGAAGAGGTGAAACTTGTGGCAAGATTTATCTCAGGCTTAAATAAAGAGGTAAGGCAACCATTGGAATTGCATCGTCTTTCTATTTTATATGAGGCTTATCAAATGACACTCAAGGTGGAGGGTCATCAAAAGGAAAACAAGTCAAGGGTGCAATATTCTTCTTCTTAATGGGCTAAAATAAGGAAATTTGGAAATCATCTCCCACTTGGGACTAATCCAAAGGTGCAAAACAAGAATTGAAGTCCAACTTAGACAAAGGCAAATCAAAGGTGGACTACAAGGATGAAGGTAACAAAGCTAAACTTGAAATTTCATCTAAAATAAAGTGCTTTAAATGTCAAGGATATGGTCATAAAGCAAATGAGTGTCCTAATAGAAGAACATCATTGAATTGAATGATGGTGGTTATCAAACTAAAGATGAATCTAAAGATGACCACATGGAGAATGATAGTAGTGATGAGTTTATGAGAGAAGGTGATGGAGAAGAAATTAATGATGACGGAAAACTTATTCTTGTTGTGAGGAGAAGTATGAGTGCTATAGTGAGGGAAGATTTTAATCAAAAAGAGAACTTATTTCATAATTGGTGTAGAGTGCAAGAGCAATTATGTTTATTTATCATTGATAGTGAAAGTTGTGTCAATGTTGCTAGTGTATTTATGGTAGAACAATTAAAACTTCAAACAAAAAGGTATCCAAAACCTTATAGATTCCAATGGCTTAATGAATGTGGTGAACTCAAGGTAATCAAAAGAGTGTTGATAAAATTCAAGGTTGAAAGTTATCATGATGAAGTGCTTTGTGATGTTGTACCAATGCATGCTCGTCATTTATTATTGGGAAGGCCATGGGAATATGATGTGGGGGCTAAATATGATGGAAGGTCAAATAAATATGCATCTGTTAAGGATGGTAAAAAGCACATTCTTAACCACTTTCTCCTTTTCAAGTAAGTGAGAGATATATAAAAATGGAAGAGTTGAAAGAAAAACTTGAGAGAGAAAAAAAGAGAGGAGTAAGGGAGTGAAAAATAATAACTCAAGAGAGAAAAAATAAGAGGTTGAGAGATCAAGTGAGAATGAGTTATCACGAAAAAAAGAGGTGAACAAGAAAATAAAAAAACTAAAAAAAGAGAGAAAATGTGCATGATTTTGCAAAATCAAGAGACCATGAAAGATCTAAACATTAAAGATGCTACTCAAGTCATATTTATTAAGCCTAAAGGTTATTATTTGCTTTCTAACAATGAACTAACCTCTTTATCTTTGCCAAGTGTTGTTTCTTCTTTGTTGCAAGATTATAAAGATCTATTTTCGAAAGAAATACCAAGTAGGTTGCCTCCTTTGAGAGGAATAAAGCATGAAATTGACTTTTTGCCAGGTTCTTAAATACCCAACAAAGCGGCTTATAGGAGCAATCCTCAAGAGACCAAAGAATTGCAAAGACAAGTGGAAGAACTTGTGAATAAAAATTTAGGGAGAGAAATTTTAAGTCCATGTGCGGTGCCCATAATTCTAGGACCCAAGAAGGATAAAACATGGAGGATGTGTGTAGATTGTCGTGACATTAATAAAATTATGATAAAATATCGATATCCCATCCCTAGACTTGATGATATGCTAGATGAATTGTATGGTTCTATCTTATTCTCTAAAATTAATTTGAGAAGCGGATACTATCAAATCCGAATGAAATCCGGAGATGAATGAAAAACCGCTTTCAAAACTTAGTTTGGATTATATGAGTGGATGGTGATTCCTTTTGGGCTAACCAATGCACCAAGAACTTTTGTGTGACTAATGAACCGTGTGCTTAAGTCATTTATTAATAATTTTGTTGTGGATTATTTTGATGATATTTTGGTTTATAACAAGTTTTTGGATGATCATGTGCAACATTTTAGAATGATATTTGATGTGTTGAGAAATAAAAAGTTGTATGTGAATTTTAAAAAGTGTTCTTTTTGTGTGGACCATGTTGTTTTTTTTTGTCTTTGTTATAAGTTCAAGAGGAGTTGAGATGGATAATGAAAAGGTTGAGGCTATTAGAAGTTGGCCAACTCCTACGTCCATTAGTAATGTTAGAAGCTTCCATGGGTTGGCAAATTTTTATAGGAGATTTGTGAAGGGTTTTAGTTCTTTAGCTGCTCCTCTAACAGAGGTCATTAAGAAGGATAAGCCTTTCATTTAGGATTGAAAACAAGAGAAAGCCTTTAGAATCTTGAAAGAGAAACTTAGTTCTACTCTATTACTTCAACTTTCCAACTTTGAGAAGATGTTTGAGATTGAGTATGATGCTAGTGGAGTAGGCAGTGGTGCGGTCTTGATGCAAGAAGGGAAACCCATAGCTTACTTTAGTGAGAAAAAAGAGGAGCTCCATTGCAATATTCTACCTATGACAAGGAAATCTATGCCTTGGTGAGAGCTTTAGCAAATTGGCAATATTATTTGTGGTAGAAGGAGTTTGTGATTAGAAACGATCATGAGGCTTTGAAGCATATTAGGGTCCAAAATAAGCTGAATAAGAGGTATGCCCAGTGGATAGAGTTCATTGAGTCTTTTCCATATGTGATTAATTATAAGCAAGGTAAAGAGAATATTGTGGCGGATGCTTTATCTAGAAGATATGCATTGATGAATACCTTGACTTCTAGGTTGATGGGTTTTGAGAGTTTGAAGAAGTTATATTCTAATGATTATGATTTTGGAAAAGTCTTAGGAGAGTGTCAAGTGAGCTTGAATAGGTGTGTGTAAGTTGTTAAGGAGGGAAATGAAGTTAGAATTCCTAGATTTGAATTAAAGGAGGGCTACTTGTTTAGAAATGGAAAATTTTGTGTGCCTATATCTTCATGGAGAGAGTTATTGGTAAAAGAGGCACACAATAGAGGTTTGATGGGTCATTTTGGAGTATAAAAAACCTTATCTATTCTTAGTGAACATTTCTTTTGGTCTAAAATAATAAGAGATGGGGAAAGAATTTGTGCTAGGTGTTTGGATTGTAAGCATGCAAAATTTTGTACCCAAACCCCATGACATGTATACCCTTTTGCCTATTCCCATCGGTTCTTGGCTAGATATTTTCATGGATTTTGTTGTTGGGCTCCCTAGGACTAGGAATGGTAAGGATAGCATCTTTATTATTGTGGATAGATTTTCAAAAATGGCTCACTTTATTACTTATCATAAAAGTGATGATGCATCTCATGTTGCTAATTTATTTGTTCATAATGTGATGAAATTGCATGGTATTCCCCAAACAGTTATTAGTGATAGAGATTCAAAATTTCTTAGTCATTTTGGGAGGTGTTTATGGGAAAATTTGGGAACTAAATTATTATTTTCTACTTTTTGTCATCCTCAAATGGATGGTCAAACCGAGGTGGTTAATAGAACTTTAGGTAACATGCTTAAAGCTATGGTTAAAGGAAAGTTAACTATTGCCATTACATGAGTTTTCCTATAATAGAACTATTCATAGATCTATTGGTATAACCACTTTTGAGTGTGTTTATGACTTTAATCCTTTGACTCCATTGGATTTAAATCCTTTGCCCAAATATGTTATTGTGAGTGTAGAGCAAAAGCTAAGGCAAAATCTATGAAGAACATCCATGAGAAAGTAAGATTGAAAATTGAGAAGTCTAATAATGATGCAACCAAAAGAGCCAAATCTATGAAGAACATCCATGAGAAAGTAAGATTGCAAATTGAGAAGTCTAACAATGATGCAACCAAAAGAGCCAAATCTATGAAAAACATCCATGAGAAAGTAAGATTGCAAATTAAGAAATCTAACAATGATGCAACCAAAAGAGCCAACAAAGGACCGAAAAAGTCACCTTTGTACCTGGTGATTGGGTATGGGTTCACTTTAGAAATGAGATATTTCCAAGCAAAGGAAGAACAAGCTTATGCCAAGAGGAGGTGGACCTTTTCAAGTGCTTGAGAAGATTGGAGATAATGCTTGCAAAGTGAACTTACCAAGTGAGTATTTGATTCATAATGTTTTCAACGTTAGTGATTTATCTCTTTTTTTATGTAGGATTGACGAATTTGAGGACGAATTCTTTCAAAAAAGAGGAGAGTGATGTACATCAAAGTGATGCTACTTTAAGAAGACCTTTTAAAAGAAGTCAATCTAAGGACCTTCAAACATATCAAGCTTTATGGATGAAGGTGGAATCTTTGGAAGGCTCTAATATGGATGACTTGAAGATATTTAATATACTAAGTGTGTCTACCATTTAAATTAGCTTGTAATTTAAATGAAGGGCAATGTGGTCTTTCCTTACTTCTTTTAACACTTAGTATAAATAGTTAGGTATTAGGGTTGAACCACTAGTTTTTGGAATATTGAATATTTGTGTCTCCTTTGAGAGCTTGAAAAGCCCTTGTTGACTTTTCAACAATTTTCCTAGGATTTGCAAGTAAGGTTGCTACCTTCTTGAGGATTTTAATAGATTAGGTGCTTTTGGTTCTCAATTAAGGGATGTTTTGGTTAGTTTCACCATTATATCTTTTGATTGTTTGAATCTAATTGTGTCTATCTTTCTTTATTTTCTATCTTTAATTACTATCTTGCTTCTATAATATTGTTTCACATTAGAGTATCTCTTGCAACTACCTTAAGCTAGTTTGGACCACTTAGGACATGTTCATTTGCTTATTCTCTCCTTTTTATTTGATGCCTCTGATCTGGGGTCAACTAGATATTGAGTTTGAAAAAGAAGTGACTTTTTAATTTAGTGATTTCAATTTAAAGACATGTGTAATTTATTAAGATATTTTTGAATTTTGTTATTTTAAATAATACCATATGAAATGTTGAATTAAAGAGTACTAACTAAATATAGAACCAACATGGGTTGTCGTGTAGTGGATGGGGCTGCTCCACCCTTAACCAGAGGTCGAGGATTCGACCCTGGGTATGGAGAAAACTCTGTTTGGAGCGTTGCCACCTTAATGGGCCCTGCTACGCGCGATCCGGATTAGTCGGGACTCCAATGCGGACATCAAACACCGAATGGGAAACTAAAAAAAAAAAAAAAACTAAATATAGAAAGTGGCTGCTTTTGAAATAGACTAGAATTAAAAGTAAGCACATAAATTAACATAAAAAGAATATCTTTTTAACATAATTAATTTATTACTAATATACATCCATTTCAATTTTCGTATACTTTCTAGTTAATCTGTTTTAAAAAATTGTATATTTATATATTCAATAAATTTTTAATTTTAAAATTTTCATTTTATTTAAAAAATGACATAGATTGATTAAAACTACAAAATTCAAAGATATTTTTAATACGTTATGCACACATTTTTCTTCCATGAAACTTTACTCGCATCATTTTTTTCTCGTTTACACACCTACCCTCAAAGTTTCCTTCCTATGGAGACCCCCTCCCCCCAAATCCCCCACCCCCACGCCCACCCCCACCCTACCTTCCTATTTTTTTCTCTTTTTTCTTCCAAAAAAAAAATAAATTAATTGCTTCATGTTTCTCTTTTAAGCGATTGGAAACATAAATTGAAACTTTATTGTCTTATATGCCTCTCTTTTAGAGCCATTCTCAAAGCCTTCTATAGTTTATAACCTTTTTATCTCTTTATCCTTCCTTCTCTCTTTTAGTAATTCTCTCTTTCCTTTCACACTAAACCCTAATCCAAGAACTTAAAATAAACTGAAAATTCAAGAAAATATATAATCCGAGGACTCTCAAATCTTCTATTTTGAACAACCAACATGTTCGGTTTTTCTTTTCTTTCTAATTAAACGTGTGAGAACAACCTAACTAGCTAGTGGTCCATGAATAAGAGGCAAAGGACAAGTTTGTTAACTCCTACTTTTTAGATCTTTCAAGATATAATGATATATACTTTGTGAAAACTTCTCTAGTAGGTGCAATTTGCATCTTTGCTCACTTTCTCATATTCCTTTCTTAGATTAATCTCATTTCGTTTTTTGTTTTTCGAACTTTTTAACTCTCTCTTTCTCCTTTTGTTTTCCTAATAGGAGACATGGATTCTTGTAACAGTGGTAGTGTACAATCTTCAAGTGGTGATGATAAAGAATATGATTCACATCATGGGGCATCATCAATCTCAACTTTCTTGAATTCTTCAAGCCATTTTGGTTCATTAATCTCATCAAGTCCATTGCCACAATTTCTTTCTCAACAATCCTCTCTCTTTGATCCTTATGACACACAAAATTTCAACTCTAGTTTCCAAGATTCAACAAATAGTCCATACAACAATGATCTTGTTTGGCATAAAGACATAAGATCTAATCATCCCAACAATAATTTTAACAACTTTGGAAACTTAACTTCATCATCATCAATTGCTCCTACTCATCATCAAGGTCCACACTATGATTCTACTTCAATACCAATAAATCCTTCCAATATCGTTCAGCCTAAAAATCCTAAGAAAAGAAGCAGGGCATCGAGGCGCGCGCCAACAACTGTCCTCACTACTGACACTACAAATTTTCGACAAATGGTTCAAGAATTCACTGGCATCCCAACAACTCCGTTTACTGGTTCAGCCTACACTCGCCGCTTTGATCTTTTCTCAACTGCCAGCTCATCCATGAAGAGATCAGCCAATTTGGATAATGTTGGAGCTCTTAATTATACTATTAGACCATCCACACAAAAGGTTCAAAATTCTCAATTTATGCCACTATTTTTGAGTTCTAGCGTGATTAATGATACATTATTGCCAACAAATAATAACATAGTCGGTGCTACAAATGCTTCCACATTTGGTCAAATTAGTAAGTCATTTACTAGTACAATTCCTTGTTTGGATGAAATGGTGATGAAACATCATGATCAAGTTGATGCAAGTCATGGTGGATTTGATCAATATGATCAACGTGGGGCATCTGGTGGAGAAGAAAGATCAAGAAAAGATAGGAACATTTCAAGATTATTGTTTGATGGGAATATATAGTGCTATAGAGTACTACTTACTCATAACATGTTGGTGGATTTAATCATCCTGATCAGAAGGTCAAGTAACAGTAGCTTGTTAGAAGATTTCATTGACCCTAGTAGTTTTTTCTAATCTTATATTAATGTTATCGGCAATGTTTACGATGATTAATATGTGGTAATATTCATTTATGACTTTGTTCATCTTAGTCATTAGTTTCATTTCCTTTAGTAATATGGTTTTTTTGTGTAATTATATATATAGCTCATTGTATATACACACAAGTTAACATGGAATAAATTGTAAGCACTTCTTTGAGATGATTTACAGAATTTTAGAGTTGTCCTTTCTATCATCATTGAGGTATTTCTATCATGCTTTTTAGATTGTGGAGTGCTGTATTTTTAGGTTCCATTAATCATGAAACATATTTTGTCGTTTTATATAACCCCAATATATAAATATGTCTTTTAACTTGGGCTCGGACTTCTCACTTTGTGTGCACAAGTAAACACTTAAATTTGTATAAAGTTAAACATGCAGACACATATGTCCTACGTGGCGTCTTACATGATCAATTCTTATCTTATATGATGTCCTACATGTATTATGCCACATAAGACGTTTGTGTGTCTACTTGTTCAACTTTATACAAGTTTAAGTGACTCCTTGTGCACACCAAAGTTGAAGTTCATAGATGTGATTTGAAGTTAAGTTAAAGGACATGTTTATGTATTATGCCTTTTATATAAGTTCATAACGATAGGTTGAAGGCTTTTTAAGGTATCTAATCATCAATTACACTTTAGGGGTCGTTTGGTAAGAGGGATGGGATAAGTAAAGATATTCTATGAGGTGGGATATCTTATGAGATTATTTTATTCCTTCTTATTCATGGGATAGTAATGACACCATTTTAGTACAAACGGTGCGATAAAATAGTCACGGAATTAAATAATCCCTTCTATCAAACTTGAAATAAAATTAATCCTGAATTTTATTTCGGAATTATTTTTCTTATTCCTTTTACCAAACGACCCCTTAATATTTCTATTGGAACAGGATGGAAGAAGATTAAATGTTAGCTTTTTGATTTTAAATTTTAAAGACAAAGCACAATAATATATATCAAAATCTAAAACCTGAAAAGATTTTTTTTTTTTTAAAATACTCCATCCTCTTCTTCAATAGTACTTTGCAAAACTTAAGAAAGAAAAGATAGTAAAGTATTAGCAGGACCGGATCAGAGTTGCTCCAGCTACTTTTTCCATCAGTTTAAGGTGCAAATATATTTTTTTTTTTTCTAAAAAGAAGGTAAATATGATTATTTTCTACTTCTTTTTTTAGTGATTTCATCGGAGGGCGCAGCCAGCCTGATCCGATGGGGTTAACTCAAACTATCATTTATGGAAAACTATACTGCTTATTTATAATTAAAATTATTTCCGTGTATATATAGCATATGCTGAATTTCTTTCGGTATTTTCATATGATTTTCTCATATTTTGAATCTTTTTAGTGAAAATTTTAGGTCTGCCACTGATTTCACTAGCTAATTATAAAGTAATGGCAAATGTGTGTGAATTTTAAAATGACGACGACATGATTGATCCCAATTCGCAAGACACAAGGACAGTTTTGGACATTTCTCTTATTATTAATTAGCAAAGTAAAGCCGGTGTTGGAAAAATTTGAGTGGTTAAGATGAATGTATGATAATAATTTCTGTTCAAAATGCCAATGATAATGAAATCTTGGGGAATGGGAGGAGCAAAAAGCAAGGGCAAAAATTGATAGAGATGATTAAAGAGTTCGCTCGTTCCGCATAGGAAAAAGGATCGAATTATAAGAATTTATTATATACAGTCTTACATTACATTTTGTAAAAGATTATTTTCACGGCTCAAATCAGGAATCTCCTCATCACATACAGATATGATTAATATCCAACAGATTATTTTTTTGTTTTGTTTTGTTTTTGTGGAAATTTATAGAGCCTTTTGATAGGATGGTGTGACGTGAAACACTCCCCATTGAATCATGGTGGCCACTTATACAGAATAATCTGTTTTTTAGCAATGATGATTATAATGCTTCTTGTTCCTATCTATCTTTCTATCAATCCAAACCATCTCTATCAACTTGTCTACTGTGGCCAATTCTCAGTCACAATATATGTGAGAGGAAATTCTGTCCCTTATTTGCTTGTGCAAAGATTGATGTAAAAATGTTCCTCCAACTCGTGAAATCCTTTTTGGTACAAACTAGAACTATAGAAAATGAAAACACCAATGTAAATTGAGATGGAAGAGTTGAAAAAACAAAAAGCTAACCCCCACCCCACAACCGCATAAGTCCAAACCCTCTAGGCTTTTTTTTAAAAAAAAGAAAAAGTATAAATATATCTCCGAACTTTAACAAATTGTATAAATATATCCTTCATCATATTTTGAATATAAATATGCCTTTGTCGTTAATGAAAAAGATATAAATATACCTTCGAACTTTAATAAATGGTACATATATCTTCCATCATACTTTGG
This sequence comes from Capsicum annuum, assembly GCF_002878395.1. NCBI lineage: Eukaryota > Viridiplantae > Streptophyta > Magnoliopsida > Solanales > Solanaceae > Capsicum > Capsicum annuum. Next base: position 100,117,000 of record NC_061122.1, on the reverse strand, counting down.
GTACAAATATACCCTTGTCGTTAATGAAAAAATACAAATATACCCTTCCCATTAACGACGAAATACATGTCAGCATCGTATTAGTTATTTCTTTTTAATTTATTTTATCTGTAAATAATTTAATCTATCCTAAATTATAACTCATACCCGATCCAAATAACACAACCCGACCCGTATAATATCACGTGTCGGCTTCAAGAGACATATCACGCGTTTCTATTCATGCATGTTTCTTTCTTTTAGTCTCTCACTCACACCCTCTCACTAACCCAAAAAAACTTAACAAATGTGTCGGTTTGATTCATCTACCATTTAAAATCAAGTAGAGATTTGTTTAATATTATGATGTTGTTTAATGTTCTAATGTTAGATTAATATTTTGATATTGTTTAATATTCCTCGTGAACGACTGTTGTTTATTTTTTTCTAATTTATGAGGCCGATGAATCAGAAATTATTTCTGATTCATGGCTGTTGTTATCTGTTTTAAATTCATTGTTACACCATTAGTCACCAATTTCAAAGAATGAACAAGAAAACAACATTTTAAGAACAAAAACATGAGCAAAACTTGCAAAGGTTGGACATTCCTTGACCAAATCAATGTCCTTATTGTATCACAGGTCAGGTCGGGTTATTTGAATCGGGTATGAGTTATAATTTAGGATAGATTAAATTATTTACAGATATAATAAATTAAAAAGGAACAACCAATACGATGCTGACACGTGTTCCGTTGTTAATGAGAAGGGTATATTTGTATCTTTTCATTAACGACAGGGATATATTTGTACCAAAGTATAATGAAAGGTATATTTGTATCATTTATTAAAATTTGAGAGTATATTTGAATCTTTTCATTAACGGCAATAATGTATTATATCCAAAATATGACGAAGGATATATTTATATTATTTATTAAAATTGAGGGGTACATCTGTACTCTTTTCCAGAAAAAAAAACTACCCACCCCATAACTGCATGAGTCCAAACTTACTTCAACAAGCATACGGTTCAAACCCGCTCCGCACCCGTCCTGTTCCATCGCTATCCCTTTAAAGTTACGGTAAGTAAATGCTTATGAAAATAATTAATTGATGTGTTAATAAAACGATAATTAATTTCCTACAAGTATATAGTAGGACAATATTATCCTTCTTCAAACTGGATAAAGGCTAACCAAGCTCTACATATCTTCTCCCCGTCATCCTCTCCTCTCCTGTTACATCTACTTTTACTTTTTAAAATTTCATAAAAGGAAAAAAAGAAGAAGAAAACTTTGCATGAGCATAGAAATGATTAATTTCTTGAAAGGTCAATCGTAATAATGAAAAAGTTTGAGTCTTTTCACGTATTTGGCTGGTCTTTATATTATGCATGATTGATACAACAGACAATGTCAAATTTTGTGTAATTTTATAAATAAGATTTAGAGAGAATAGTGTATACAAAGTCTGATACCATTTGTAGGGGGTGTGCGGATTTAATTAAATTTGTATAATAGGTTTGGTACATATTTGTAGTGAATCTATTTTTATTTAGTGCGTGGATGTTATCTTTTAATAATTTACTTTTTTCGTAAGATATATTCATTAATTATTTTATCCTGTAGTAATTACAGAGTTACAAATTCTTGTATAATAATTTATTCTATCTGTGCTATAATATATATCTAATTCTAGATTTTCAATGTTATTTATTATTTTATGTTGTTCTTCTCGTAGTGAGTTTTTTAAATTATATAAACTATTACATGTACTTTTATCTAAATTTTCTAAGGTTTTTTCTATCCATACTAATTTTTCTTTTAGGTCTTTTATTATTTGTCTAATTCGGTTTCTATAATTAATTTCATTATTTAGATTTTCTTGATTTTCTCTAGTTTGTCTAATATATTCTAACATATCTTAATCTGAATAATATCCTTCTGGGTAAATTTCTTCGTATAACTGTTCTAGGTAATTTATAGTTTCAGTTTCGTAATCTATTACTTTTTCTAATATTATTTTCCTTATATCTGCTATTTTTATATTTCTAAGTGCATACAAAATAAGTATCTTGAATTTATCTACCATCACATCAGATATATTATCATTCATTTTTCATAAATTTGCTTTTTTCAAAATATTCCCTTCAATCACGTACACAACAAAATATGGTCATATTGGCTTACTATATACTAGAGTATTCTTAAATAATATGTTCTTCCGTCACTATTAACATGGTAATCTGGATACTTTTTCCCTTAAACAGCGCCTCTACTCTGGTTACTCCCCGCCACGGCTTCTTGCCTCAATGGTTTCACCTTTAGGATGGCATAGTCCTTAGGGATATTTCTCCGTTTCCTCTTTGTTAATAAACTTCTTAACATATTATTCTTCGAATAATTCTACTATAAAGTAACTAATATGAATTATTTTATCATATCATGATTGTTGGGAATTATGAAATTAGCTATTCATAATTATAAATAGATATACCTGTTCCGGTAGCTTTGATGTTTCTGAGTTTTGTTGTTCCTGTTGTTCCATAGCTTTTTCCATTGGAGTATATTTTTCTAATTAACTGAGTATATTTTTTGTTTGTGGAATGGAGAGAGATTTTTGTTTCAAAAGAAGGCTTTCGGCTTGCGGCCTGTTTTCCGCAGTGCTTCTGCCTTTATATTTATAGAAAGGATCTTACAAATTTACATCTCTAAAGAGTAATGAAAAATTAAAGAAGTGGGGTCTATCCCACCTAACCTATTCTAAATTTCTACGTAAGTTAAAGTCTAAGAAAGAAAAGATATCTTTACATTCAATTTCTAAGACTTAAGAAAGTAAAATGTCAATTATAGTGGCTACATAAAAAGTCTAACGAATTAATTGATATACAGTATCTTGTCTCCGTTGATTTTTGTCGTATCTGCTCCATTATTTGCTCTGTATCTGCTCCATTATTGCTCTTTATCTTTATCCTTCCAGCTGGCATTTTATCTTCTTTATTCTAGATGTACCTCTGGAATAATATTATCTTCTCCATTGCACCTCGAACATTGGTGGTCTGGATATTTATGTCCAATTATCTTACAGTATCTCGTTAATAGTCCTTCTGAAATAAATCCCTTTTTTATTGCTCGTGCGGTAGATTGTTTTTCTGGGTTGAGTAGTGTTAATATCCACTGTCTTACATCTTCCATATCTGCTTGTCTTAGTTCTTTCGAATTTGAATATATCATTTGGTGGTCTCTTGAATAGTAGCTCCATATTGGATTTCCGTTAGCGTAGTTATTTGCTAGTTCTTGTATGATCGTAGCTAGTCCAATAAGTCTTTTATTTGCGTAAAAATCTGGTATCTCTATTCTTGGTATCTCCGGTTGTCGCGATATATCTTCCGGTATAATCATGTCTCTTGTCAGTCCTATCTTTACAACTTGTATTACTGGTTTTATCTCATCATACAATATCTCTGCTGGTGCAGTATAACATTTTATATAAAATAAAGTTCCTTTTGTTATTCTTTTATAGGTAGTAAATATCTTATATAACTCCTCCATGGCTGTTAGCTCTTCTCCGTCTTGGGTGTATATGGTATTTAATAATCCATAGTCAAAACAAGTTTTGACTAGGCTTGGGTTAGTTTTGGGTAGTGCTATCAGTTTGTTGTATCCTTGTAATTTTTGGGTTATATAATTGGTGTTTGGTTCTTTGATATCTGTAGCTCTGGGGTTATGGTTTAGAAATGTTTGGACTCTGTATATATTTTCTATGTATTTTTGGGATGTGTAGTTGTATATTTTCTTGTCTTGGTTTAGGCTGTCTCGGTATGTATTAACTTGTGGGGGTATGAATAAATGGTCTTTTTGTGTTTTAGGGGTAAATGGTTTTTCGAATATTTTATTCATATTTGCATTTTGGTATCTTGGCTTATTAACTCCTTTGCTTGTACCTGCAGAAGTAGATTGATAAATGTTATGGGTTTTATGGAGTGTCCCAACGTCTCCTTCTAGCTCTGGATTTTTAATGTCTTCCGATCGACATAGCTCTGCACACTGCTGAGTTAGCTGATTTGTAGCTATAGACTTCAGTTTA